>NW_027127836.1:10000-20000 GCF_037325665.1 Littorina saxatilis | reverse complement strand
ACACTCTATTCCCAACACCTGTCACTGCTCAGTGCAGTCCCATCGCAACACTCTATTCCCAACACCTGTCACTGCTCAGTGCAGTCCCCTCGCAACACTCTATTTCCAACACCTGTCACAGCTCAGTGCAGTCCCATCGCAACACTCTATTTCCAACACCTGTCACTGCTCAGTGCAGTCCCCTCGCAACACTCTATTCCCAACACCTGTCACTGCTCAGTGCAGTCCCCTCGCAACACTCTATTCCCAACACCTGTCACTGCTCAGTGCAGTCCCATCGCAACACTCTATTTCCAACACCTGTCACTGCTCAGTGCAGTCCCATCGCAACACTCTATTCCCAACACCTGTCACTGCTCAGTGCAGTCCCATCGCAACACTCTATTCCCAACACCTGTCACTGCTCAGTGCAGTCCCATCGCAACACTCTATTTCCAACACCTGTCACTGCTCAGTGCAGTCCCATCGCAACACTCTATTTCCAACACCTGTCACTGCTCAGTGCAGTCCCCTCGCAACACGTACTCTATTTCCAACACCTGTCACTGCTCAGTGCAGTCCCATCGCAACACTCTATTTCCAACACCTGTCACTGCTCAGTGCAGTCCCCTCGCAACACGTACTCTATTTCCAACACCTGTCTTTAATCTGGCACTGCTCAGTGCATTCAACTCTACAGGGAGAACCCTCAACGGAAGCTTTTGATCGACTTTTTGCAGAAATGTTTAAAGTCACTCTGTGCAAATGAAAACAACACTCTATTTCCAACACCTCTCTAGCACTGCTCAGTGCAGTCAACTCTACAGGGAGAACCCTCAACGTTACACATCGAAACTCTCCAATGTATACCAGCAGTGTAACCGTATGCACACAGTGACTCAACTCAAACTACCGGCAAGTAAAACCCAATAGTCCCTCTCTCTCTCTCTCTCTCTCTCTCTCCCCCCCCCCTCTCTCTCTCTCTCTCCCTCTCTCTCTCTCTCTCTCTCTTTCCCTCTCTCTCTCTCTCTCTCTCTCTCTCTCTCTCTCTCTCTCTACGCTGTATTGTTCAATGCAGTCTCTGTGTGTGACACGAAGCAGACGACAGCCGACAAAAGGTCCCGGGACATTGACCGAGATTAGCAACACACAACAAGCACTCGGGCACGCAGACACTCTCAGCCAAGCGGGGGAACGACCTTAGAACGCTGCGCTATCAGTTTGCAGTCAGAACCATTGCGCGGGAGTAGTAAGATGTAGCTCGTTTCATTGTATGACGTCATCTTGAAGCCTGGTCACGGGCGGTGTTTCCATTAAGTTGGCTAGAAGTGCTGTACTGTGACAATGCTATGTTATTTTTAGAATACTCTGCGGAATCTTTTGCAAATAAACACGAAATTCAGCTGCGTGAGGAGTTTTGTTCGTTTGCGTTGCAAACAAGTTGTCTAAGCCTCAAAGTCATTGACATTTGGCACTGAGTGTTCAGTAAAAAGACATTACGACACACACATACCGTGAAGAAAATTCATACACACTTAATTTCGTTTTCATTTTTTGCCCACCAGCTTTGAAAAAAAAAAAAGGACAGTTTTCTGTTCATTCTATCACTAGCATGGACAAAGTTGATGGATTTCTGCTCAGTCTTATACTGATTTTACCTCCAGTACAGACACAATAAAATTGATTGTTTTCTGCACAGGTTTCTGCTCATTCTACCGACAACACAGACCAAATTCATCATTTTCTGCTCTGTTTTCTGCTCATTTAGTACACACACAACTGATTGCTTTCTGCTCTGTTTTCTGCTGGTGTTACCTACAACACAGACAACATAAAAGTTTTCTGCTGGTGTTACCTACAACACAGACAACATAAAAGTTTTCTGCTGGTGTTACCTACAACACAGACAACATAAAAGTTTTCTGCTGGTGTTACCTACAACACAGACAACATAAAAGTTTTCTGCTGGTGTTACCTACAACACAGACAACATAAAAGTTTTCTGCTGGTGTTACCTACAACACAGACAACATAAAAGTTTTCTGCTCAGTTTTCTGCTCATTTAGTACAGACACAATTGATTGTTTTCTGCTCAGTTTTTTGCTCACTCTACCTACATCACAGACAAAATGCATCGTTTTCTGCAGTGCAGACAACACATTACTGTTGGATTCTGCCGCGGGGAGGGGCTACAGGATGACGTCATGATATGAAAAGCGCTGCATCTTTCGTGTCCCAGTACCACAGCGCAGTGGTTGGGACTGAAATAACACGCGGCGCACAGGCATAGACCGCAAGAGGTCGAGATAACGCGCCGCTGTCGGGCCGCAGTGCTATAAACTCGTGGGGCATCGACCTTCGCTGGGAACACTCTGACGGGATGAATTTTTTGTTGTCGAGGTGTGGGGGGGGTCGGGGGTGGGGCTGTTACATGTGTGTGTCACGGTGTGTATGTGTGTGTGTGTGTGCGTGCGTGTGTTCTTATAACCCTTCACACAACACACACACACACACACACACACACACACACACGCGCGCACAGGATATTGTTGAAAACATAATAATTCTATACTCACCAATGCCAGCACGCACACAAATAGTTAGCTCAAGTTCTTCATGACTTACAAACACACAAATAGCCAGCTTCTTCATGACTTACAAACACACAAATAGCTAGCTTCTTCATGACTTACATACACACAAATAGCCAGCTTCTTCATGACTTACATACACACAAATAGCTAGCTTCTTCATGACTTACATACACACAAATAGCCAGCTTCTTCATGACTTACATACACACAAATAGCCAGCTTCTTCATGACTTACATACACACAAATAGCCAGCTTCTTCATGACTTACAAACACACAAATAGCTAGCTTCTTCATGACTTACATACACACAAATAGCTAGCTTCTTCATGACTTACATACACACAAATAGCCAGCTTCTTCATGATTTACATACACACAAATAGCTAGCTTCTTCATGACTTACAAACACACAAATAGCCAGCTTCTTCATGACTTACATACACACAAATAGCCAGCTTCTTCATGACTTACATACACACAAATAGCCAGCTTCTTCATGACTTACATACACACAAATAGCTAGCTTCTTCGTGACTTACAAACACACAGATAGCTAGCTTCTTCATGACTTACATACACACAAATAGCTAGCTTCTTCATGACTTACATACACACAAATAGCCAGCTTCTTCATGATTTACATACACACAAATAGCTAGCTTCTTCATGACTTACAAACACACAAATAGCCAGCTTCTTCATGACTTACATACACACAAATAGCCAGCTTCTTCATGACTTACATACACACAAATAGCTAGCTTCTTCATGACTTACATACACACAAATAGCCAGCTTCTTCATGACTTACATACACACAAATAGCTAGCTTCTTCATGACTTACATACACACAGATAGCCAGCTTCTTCATGACTTACATACACACAAATAGCTAGCTTCTTCATGACTTACAAACACACAAATAGCTAGCTTCTTCATGACTTACATACACACAAATAGCTAGCTTCTTCATGACTTACAAACACACAAATAGCTAGCTTCTTCATGACTTACAAACACACAAATAGCTAGCTTCTTCATGACTTACAAACACACAAATAGCCAGCTTCTTCATGAGTTACAAACACACAAATAGCTAGCTTCTTCATGACTTACAAACACACAAATAGCTAGCTTCTTCATGACTTACAAACACACAAATAGCCAGCTTCTTCATGACTTACAAACACACAAATAGCTAGCTTCTTCATGACTTACATACACACAAATAGCTAGCTTCTTCATGACTTACAAACACACAGATAGCTAGCTTCTTCATGACTTACATACACACAAATAGCTAGCTTCTTCATGACTTACATACACACAGATAGCTAGCTTCTTCATGACTTACATACACACAAATAGCTAGCTTCTTCATGACTTACATACACACAAATAGCTAGCTTCTTCATGACTTACATACACACAGATAGCTAGCTTCTTCATGACTTACAAACGCACAAATAGCTAGCTTCTTCATGACTTACATACACACAAATAGCTAGCTTCTTCATGACTTACATACACACAAATAGCTAGCTTCTTCATGACTTACATACACACAGATAGCTAGCTTCTTCATGACTTACACACACACAAATAGCCAGCTTCTTCATGACTTACATACACACAAATAGCTAGCTTCTTCATGATTTACATACACACAAATAGCTAGCTTCTTCATGACTTACAAACACACAAATAGCTAGCTTCTTCATGACTTACATGCACACAAATAGCTAGCTTCTTCATGACTTACATGCACACAAAAAGCCAGCTTCTTCATGATTTACATACACACAAATAGCTAGCTTCTTCATGACTTACAAACACACAAATAGCTAGCTTGTTCATGACTTACATACACACAAATAGCTAGCTTCTTCATGACTTACATACACACAAATAGCCAGCTTCTTCATGACTTACATACACACAAATAGCCAGCTTCTTCATGACTTACATACACACAAATAGCCAGCTTCTTCATGACTTACAAACACACAAATAGCTAGCTTCTTCATGACTTACATACACACAAATAGCTAGCTTCTTCATGACTTACAAACACACAAATAGCCAGCTTCTTCATGACTTACAAACACACAAATAGCTAGCTTCTTCATGACTTACAAACACACAAATAGCTAGCTTCTTCATGACTTACAAACACACAAATAGCCAGCTTCTTCATGACTTACATACACACAAATAGCCAGCTTCTTCATGACTTACATACACACAAATAGCTAGCTTCTTCATGACTTACATACACACAAATAGCTAGCTTCTTCATGACTTACAAACACACAAATAGCTAGATTCTTCATGACTTACATACACACAAATAGCTAGCTTCTTCATGACTTACATACACACAAATAGCTAGCTTCTTCATGACTTACATGCACACAAATAGCCAGCTTCTTCATGACTTACATACACACAAATAGCCAGCTTCTTCATGACTTACATACACACAAATAGCTAGCTTCTTCATGACTTACATACACACAGATAGCTAGCTTCTTCATGACTTACATACACACAAATAGCTAGCTTCTTCATGACTTACATACACACAAATAGCTAGCTTCTTCATGACTTACATACACACAAATAGCTAGCTTCTTCATGACTTACATACACACAAATAGCCAGCTTCTTCATGATTTACATACACACAAATAGCTAGCTTCTTCATGACTTACAAACACACAAATAGCCAGCTTCTTCATGACTTACATACACACAAATAGCCAGCTTCTTCATGACTTACATACACACAAATAGCTAGCTTCTTCATGACTTACATACACACAAATAGCCAGCTTCTTCATGACTTACATACACACAAATAGCCAGCTTCTTCATGACTTACATACACACAAATAGCCAGCTTCTTCATGACTTACATACACACAAATAGCCAGCTTCTTCATGACTTACATACACACAAATAGCCAGCTTCTTCATGACTTACAAACACACAAATAGCTAGCTTCTTCATGACTTACATACACACAAATAGCTAGCTTCTTCATGACTTACATACACACAAATAGCCAGCTTCTTCATGACTTACATACACACAAATAGCTAGCTTCTTCATGACTTACATACACACAAATAGCTAGCTTCTTCATGACTTACATACACACAAATAGCTAGCTTCTTCATGACTTACATACACACAAATAGCTAGCTTCTTCATGACTTACATACACACAAATAGCTAGCTTCTTCATGACTTACATACACACAAATAGCTAGCTTCTTCATGACTTACATACACACAAATAGCTAGCTTCTTCATGACTTACATACACACAAATAGCTAGCTTCTTCATGACTTACATACACACAAATAGCTAGCTTCTTCATGACTTACAAACACACAAATAGCTAGCTTCTTCATGACTTACAAACACACAAATAGCTAGCTTCTTCATGACTTACATACACACAAATAGCCAGCTTCTTCATGACTTACATACACACAAATAGCCAGCTTCTTCATGACTTACAAACACACAAATAGCTAGCTTCTTCATGACTTACATACACACAAATAGCTAGCTTCTTCATGACTTACATACACACAAATAGCCAGCTTCTTCATGACTTACAAACACACAAATAGCTAGCTTCTTCATGACTTACAAACACACAAATAGCTAGCTTCTTCATGACTTACAAACACACAAATAGCTAGCTTCTTCATGACTTACAAACACACAAATAGCTAGCTTCTTCATGACTTACATACACACAAATAGCTAGCTTCTTCATGACTTACAAACACACAAATAGCTAGCTTCTTCATGACTTACATACACACAAATAGCTAGCTTCTTCATGACTTACATACACACAAATAGCCAGCTTCTTCATGACTTACATACACACAAATAGCCAGCTTCTTCATGACTTACATACACACAAATAGCCAACTTCTTCATGACTTACAAACACACAAATAGCTAGCTTCTTCATGACTTACATACACACAAATAGCTAGCTTCTTCATGACTTACATACACACAAATAGCTAGCTTCTTCATGATTTACATACACACAAATAGCTAGCTTCTTCATGACTTACATACACACAAATAGCCAGCTTCTTCATGACTTACATACACACAAATAGCCAGCTTCTTCATGACTTACATACACACAAATAGCCAGCTTCTTCATGACTTACAAACACACAAATAGCTAGCTTCTTCATGACTTACATACACACAAATAGCTAGCTTCTTCATGACTTACAAACACACAAATAGCCAGCTTCTTCATGATTTACATACACACAAATAGCTAGCTTCTTCATGACTTACATACACACAAATAGCTAGCTTCTTCATGACTTACATACACACAAATAGCTAGCTTCTTCATGACTTACATACACACAAATAGCTAGCTTCTTCATGACTTACATACACACAAATAGCTAGCTTCTTCATGACTTACATACACACAAATAGCTAGCTTCTTCATGACTTACATACACACAAATAGCTAGCTTCTTCATGACTTACAAACACACAAATAGCTAGCTTCTTCATGACTTACAAACACACAAATAGCTAGCTTCTTCATGACTTACAAACACACAAATAGCTAGCTTCTTCATGACTTACATACACACAAATAGCCAGCTTCTTCATGACTTACATACACACAAATAGCTAGCTTCTTCATGACTTACATACACACAAATAGCTAGCTTCTTCATGACTTACATACACACAAATAGCTAGCTTCTTCATGACTTACATACACACAAATAGCTAGCTTCTTCATGACTTACATACACACAAATAGCTAGCTTCTTCATGACTTACATACACACAAATAGCTAGCTTCTTCATGACTTACATACACACAAATAGCTAGCTTCTTCATGACTTACAAACACACAAATAGCTAGCTTCTTCATGACTTACAAACACACAAATAGCTAGCTTCTTCATGACTTACAAACACACAAATAGCTAGCTTCTTCATGACTTACAAACACACAAATAGCTAGCTTCTTCATGACTTACATACACACAAATAGCTAGCTTCTTCATGACTTACAAACACACAAATAGCCAGCTTCTTCATGACTTACAAACACACAAATAGCTAGCTTCTTCATGACTTACAAACACACAAATAGCTAGCTTCTTCATGACTTACAAACACACAAATAGCTAGCTTCTTCATGACTTACAAACACACAAAATTAATAGCCAGCTTCTTCATGAGTTACAAACACACAAATAGCTAGCTTCTTCATGACTTACAAACACACAAATAGCTAGCTTCTTCATGACTTACAAACACACAAATAGCTAGCTTCTTCATGACTTACAAACACACAAATAGCTAGCTTCTTCATGACTTACAAACACACAAATAGCTAGCTTCTTCATGACTTACAAACACACAAATAGCTAGCTTCTTCATGACTTACAAACACACAGATAGCTAGCTTCTTCATGACTTACAAACACACAAATAGCTAGCTTCTTCATGACTTACAAACACACAAATAGCTAGCTTCTTCATGACTTACATACACACAAATAGCTAGCTTCTTCATGACTTACAAACACACAAATAGCTAGCTTCTTCATGACTTACAAACACACAAATAGCTAGCTTCTTCATGACTTACAAACACACAATTTCAAAGGGGAAAATTAAGCAAAAGCAGCACGGAACCAAAACAGGATGACATAAAGATTGAGGGAAACAAAACGAGAAGGAATACAGAATATTGATAGCATTTGGAATTAAGGATATAACCAGCAAGAACAAGAGAGAAATGGAAACATTGGGGTAGATATGTGTTTGCGTCATGTTGCAACTGGCGTTTGCAAGTTATAAGTCTTGATTGTGTTGCGTGCCACTGCAGTCAGCAGTTGGTCATTCCGCGAGTGATTACGTTTCTTGGGCCTTGACCCGAGTGTGAGAGGGTGTGAGGCCGGTGGGTCGGGGGGGGGGGGGGTGTAGAAGGCAGGACCGGAGAGAGAGACAGACTGAGGGGGGGGGGGGGGAGGAGAGAGAGAGACAGAGAGAGAGAGAGAGAGAGAGACAGAGACAGAGACTGAGGGGGGGGGGGGAGAGAGAGAAACAGAGAGAGAGAGAGACAGAGACTGAGGGGGGGGGGAGGAGAGAGAGAGACAGAGAGAGAGAGAGAGAGAGAGACTGAGGGGGGGGAGGAGAGAGAGAGACAGAGAGAGAGAGAGAGAGAGACAGAGACAGAGACAGAGACTGAGGGGGGGGAGAGAGAGACAGAGAGAGAGAGACAGAGACAGAGACAGAGACTGAGGGGGGGAGGAGAGAGAGAGAGAGAGAGACAGAGACTGAGGGAGGGAGGAGAGAGAGAGAGAGAGACAGAGACTGAGGGGGGGAGGAGGAGAGAGAGAGAGAGACAGAGAGAGACAGAGACAGAGACAGAGACAGAGAGATAGAGACTGAGGGGGAGGAGAGAGAGAGAGAGAGAGAGACAGAGACAGAGACAGAGAGACATAGAGACAGAGACTGAGGGGGGGGGGGGAGGAGAGAGACAGAGAGAGAGAGAGACAGAGAGAGAGACACAGAGAGACAGACTGAGAGGGAGTGACACAAAATCCCAAGCCAAGCCGCAACGAGAGAGAGGTTTCGTCATGAAGACCCGTGGAAGACGAATGTCAGTGCACATTTTGTTCCTTTGTTATGACTTGACAAACTGAATGCACCCCCCCCCCCCCCCACCTCTCAATATACACACCCTCTCTCTCTCTTTTCTTTCTCTTTCTCTCTCTCCCTGTCTCTTTCTCTCTCTCTCTCTCTCTCTCTCTCTCTTTCTGAGAGGGCCAGATGCAAAAAAGTATACCAATGCTTATTCTGTTACCCTCGTAAAATAAAGAATTGTCTCTCTTACTCTTTTTTCTCTTTCTCAGTCTCTCTCCCCCTCTCTCTCTCTCTCTCTCTCTCTCTCTCTCTCTCTCTCTCTCTCTCTCTCTCTCTCTCTCTCTCTCTCTGTCTCTCCCTCTTTCTTCGCTCTTACTCTTTCTCTCTTTCTCGCTCTCTCCCTCTCTTTCTCCCTCTCTCTTTTTTGTCCCCCCTCTCTCTCTCTGTGCCAGCGTAACAAACAAGTATCTCCAGCATCAGGTAGTCATGGGAGGAATGGTGGATCATACACTGTACAGGTGAAAACAGGTTGGGTAATGCAAGGCGGAAATGTGAAGGGGGGGGGGGGAGGCGGGAGGCGAGGGGGGGGGGGGCGTGTTACAGGGGGGGGGGGGGGGGCGTGTTATAGGGGGAAAAGGGGAAAAGGCCGAAGCCAAATCTGAGAACATTTGAGTACTACTTTCAGTCAATGCTCAGGCCAGGTTCGAGTTATTGCTTGCAGATACGTAGAGGTTACATGCCGAGTC
>NW_027127836.1:0-5000 GCF_037325665.1 Littorina saxatilis | reverse complement strand
TCACGACTAAACAAAATATGAGCCCGATAGCTTTGATAGTTTCCGAGAAAAGTCCAACGTTAAGGTGGTGTCTACGGACGGCCGGCCGGACGGCCGGCCGGACAGACTAACACTGACCGATTACATAGAGTCACTTTTTCTCAAGTGACTCAACAAAACAAAAGTTAAAATCTTCAGTTTGCCGTTAGGGTATCATGGATGTCCGTCGTCTGAGTCGTTAAATGTCTGTTCCTACTGTTAGAATTTCTCGTTCTTTCAATTTCAAAACCGCATTTTGAGAGGATGTGATTGTCCGTAGTCAATAGTGATGTCCGGATATTTGGATAAGGAACACACTGCAAGGCGGGGAACATAAGAACACACTTTTTTTAATTCCTTGCTTGTCAGCCTTTTCACGAGTTTTCATTCATAGCTATAGCTGGCTAACAAAAAACAATGTTCATGCACTCTTCAAAAAAAGTTAAGGATCACTTTTTTACAAGCACGCCACACAAAACAGACAAGACCGAATTCTTTCATTTAAAAAAAATATATAATTGAACAACCCAGGAGTAATGACAAACAAAGCAAAGATCGAACGCGGCAGCGACAATTTAGCTAGAGTGTGTCAAACGTGACAATCCTCGAAAATGGAATTCACAACAATGTGAATCAGTGTCAATAACGCGTGTGCCCTCCGTTGTGTGCCAGGCATTCAACACATCGTTGGCGCATGGAGTGGATCAGGTTGCATATGAATGCTCTGGGAACTCCATTCCACTCCTGCTGGAGCCATTGCAGCAGTTGACCCAGATTGGCAGGAGGAGGGTGATGTTGCTGTACCCGACGACAAAGCTCGTACCACATGTGCTCAATGGGGTTTAGGTCCGGGCTGTTGGCTGGCCACAGCATCCTGTTGACCCTGGCCTGCTGGATGAAGGTGTTTACAGCTGCAGAGCGATGGGGAGTTGCGTTGTCATCCTGAAGAATCGCACGAGGGCCGATCGCTTGGAGGGCTGGAACAACCAGGGGTTGCATGATCTCATTCTGGAAGCGGACACCGGTCAAGTTGCCCACTACATGGTACTGAGGTGTCCTTAGACGTGTGCTGATCCCTCCCCAGACCATCACAGAGCCTCCGCCAAGACGCTGTCGTTCCAGAACAGCGCCTTCTGCGAAGCGCTCTCCGCGACGCCTCCACACTCGGATGCGACCATCAGCAGGTTCCAAGCAAAAGCGGGACTCATCTGTAAACAAAACCTGAGCCCACTGCTGTCGTTGCCACCTCACATGTTGAGCACCAGGCTCGGCGAGCTGCTCGGTGATTAGCAGTCAGGGTTGTTCCTCGGACGCAAGCCAAAGTTGTGTAAGCGGTTTCGGATCGTCTGACCACTAACAACAGTGTTGGTGGTAGCTTGTAGGCGTTTCCTAATGTTGTTTGCCGTAGCCATTCTTTGTTGCATAGCCTGCCTCTGAATGAAGCGATCCTCTCTTTGTGTGGTGACTCTTGGCCGACCAGAACGTTGTCGCTCCTGCACTCTTCCAGTTGCGTGGACTTTCTGATTTAGTCTGATGATGACAGAGGGAGCCACTGCAAGCCTTTGGGCCTGCCTGGCAGCAACACCGTCTTGTAGCCATCCTATTGCTCTTCCTCTATCCAAATCGCTCAGTTTTCTTCGTGGGGGCATGTTGCTACTGTGCATAATTGTGTCAGCGTGTCAACCTTTAAACACAAGCTGGTGAGCGATGTTCATAGCCAGGACCCTGTTGTAGCACGTGCATCACAACCTTTAAACACAAGCTGGTGAGCGATGTTCATAGCCAGGGCCCTGTTGTAGCACGTGCATCACAACCTTTAAACACAAGCTGGTGAGCGATGTTCATAGCCAGGGCCCTGTTGTAGCACGTGCATCACAACCTTTAAACACAAGCTGGTGAGCGATGTTCATAGCCAGGACCGTGTTGTAGCACGTGCATCACAACCTTTAAACACAAGCTGGTGAGCGATGTTCATAGCCAGGGCCCTGTTGTAGCACGTGCATCACAACCTTTAAACACAAGCTGGTGAGCGATGTTCATAGCCAGGGCCCTGTTGTAGCACGTGCATCACAACCTTTTGTCCTGGCATGCGTTCCGCAAATTTCACGGGGCTATAAAAAAACACCCTTTTTCTTCCAAAATGCAGAAGCTTTTGAGAAGTCCCACAAAGGGAAATTACTCTGCCTGCCAAACAAAATTCTAGGTCAAGACTCATTGTTCATTTGTTAATTCAAACACATTCATCTTTTAATTATTATGTCGATTGTTTAATTTTTTGGCAATTTTTTTATAATTAGATCCGTTTTTTCAACCGATCCTTAACTTTTTTTGAAGAGTGTATGGGACATATCCAAGAGGTCATTGCTTTTGAGCTTCAGGTGAAACGTGAATTGTGGAAGTCAAAGCCAGTCAGGTTTGTTTGATCTGTGCAGCCATCCCAGCTTGGGATTCGTGTTTCCGAGGACTTGTTTAATAAAGATGTAACAGAAGACGATATGCCCTCGGCCCTCGCACGGACATAAAAGCTGGTCTGACAACAAGCCTCCAAACATCTTATTCTGTACCGCATGTGTGTTGTTCGCCCTCGCGCCTGCCCCAAAGAGGGTATAGAAGCTTCAACTACACTACATGATGATAGAAGCTTCTACCCTCCTTGCCTGCCCCAGATAGATAGTTGGTTGTTGGTCGTTAACGCCCCTTCGTCTATTTCAAGATATGCCAATTGCTCACATGCACGCGGACCAAGTGGTCGACCTTCTGTAATGCTGTCCCGAAATTGACTACAGATGGCCATACGAAAATGGAATTTTGAATTTCGCGCGAAGATGGCCCCGAACGTGGTCAACAGCCAATCATAAATCGTCACAAGTTCGGTCACATGGTACGAAAACCAGGCAAAGTCCGGACAGTGACAACACCCCCCATTCCCCCCCCCCCCCCACACCCCCCCCCCCACACCCCCCCCCCCCACCATTCATTCCCCCTACCTTGTCTGACACAGGACTTTGTATAGGCATAGATACAAAAAATGTCCACCAAAATACCCGTGTGACTTGGAATAATAGGCCGTGAAAAGTAGGATAATTATGCGCCGAAATGGCTGCGATCTGCTGGTCGATGTGTAAAACATTCCATCTCACACGGCATAAATAGATCCCTGCGCCTTGAGTCCGAGTCTGGAGATACGTGCGCGATATAAGACTTCATATATATATAGTACTGAAATAACCAGTCTAGACAGTGAAACTAGCTAGCCCTAACTCACACGGATTGCACCCACCTCCTTCCCCCTCACCCCCTCCTCCTGCTTGCGTACCAATCCACACTTGTTCGTTCACACACAACACTGGACCCCGCATTGTAAGACCCCCCAAATTAAGAATTCTCCTGTGTTTAAGACCTTGATTTTTTTCCGATTTTCTGTACACATCATCTTTAATTTTACCCCATTTTAAGACTCCCTCCTCTTTAAGACTCCCTCCTCTTTAAGACTCCCTCCTCTTTAAGATTCCCTCCTCTTTAAGACTCCCTCCTCTTTAAGACTCCCTCCTCTTTAAGACTCCCTCCTCTTTACGGCTCCCTCCTCTTTCAGACTCCCTCCTCTTTAAGACTCCCTCCTCTTTAATAATCCCTCCTCTGTACGACTCCCTCCTCTTTAAGACTCCCTCCTCTTTCAGACTCCCTCCTCTTTAAGACTCCCTCCTCTTTAAGAATCCCTCCTCTTTAAGACTCCCTCCTCCTTAAGACTCCCTCCTCCTTAAGACTCCCTCCTCCTTAAGACTCCCTCCTCTTTAAGACTCCCTCCTCTTTAAGACTCCCTCCTCTTTAAGACTCCCTCCTCTTTAAGACTCCCTCCTCTTTAAGACTCCCTCCTCTTTAAGACTCCATCCATTTTAAGACTCCCTCCTCTTTAGACTCCCTCCTCTTTAAGACTCCCTCCTCTTTAAGACTCCCTCCTCTTTAAGACTCCCTCCTCTTAAGACTCCCTCCTCTTTACGACTCCCTCCTCTTTACGACTCCCTCCTCTTTAGACTCCCTCCTCTTTAAGACTCCCTCCTCTTTAAGACTCCCTCCTCTTTAAGACTCCCTCCTCCTAAGACTCCCTCCTCTTTAAGACTCCCTCCTCCTTAAGACTCCCTCCTCTTTAAGACTCCCTCCTCTTTAAGACTCCCTCCTCTTTAAGACTCCCTCCTCTTTAAGACTTGATTTTCTCATATTTTTAAGGTCTTAAAATGGGGCTCCACCGTGCTGAAATAACCAGACAGACCAGACAGACCAGACAGACCAGACCAGACTAGACCAGACCAGACCAGACAGACCAGACAGTAAAGATTGAAATGATGAAACTGCTGACTGGGATTGTATCCACCCTCCTCCCTCTTCCCCCAGTCCACCTCTCTGTACCCGACAAACAAAGGTTGGGTAGGTCAATAGGGGTGGGTTGTGTAGTGGGGGGGGGGAATACTTTGCAGCATTATGCTCTTTTCCTGTCTAAGATTTGGTTGTAGAGGCACGGGGAGTACATGATGTTGAAAACAAATTTGTCAAGACACACACAAAAACCACACAAAAACACACACACACAAACCACACAAAAACCACACACACAAAACACACACACACACGTGACACACACACACACACACACACACACACACACACACACACACTCGTACTCACACACACACACACACACACACACACACACACACACACACACTCGTACTCACACACACACACATACACACACACACAAACTCACACACACACACACACACATACACACACATTTACACACACTTCACACACACACACACACACACACACACACACACACTTCACACACACACACACACACACACACACACACACACACACACACACACACACACACACCCTCCCATACCCCCTTACCACCACACAATCCCATACCCCCACATCGATCGTCATGACTTTTCCACGAACCCTGTCACAATTCCCCT
>NW_027127835.1:0-1000 GCF_037325665.1 Littorina saxatilis | reverse complement strand
CACACACACACACACACACACACACACACACGTTTTTGCCAGTTTTGTTTTGCTTCGTTGCTATTTTCTGCTGACAATACACGTCACGACTGCACTCTCTTATTACCAACTCATTACTGTTAAAATGTCTTAGTTCGTGCACGCAATAAATCTGCTTGTGTGAATGTTCCACCTTGTGAGTCTTTTACTTTCTATCTCATCCAGGTAGTGTTTCTTGAAAGATATCAAATATAGCAATTAAATGTGCCGGTGCCTCCTCTTTGCGTCCGGTTTTCTCTCATTTGTTAAGTTCCACTTGTTTTGTTTTTCTGACAATAAATGTGTTTGTTGCAATGTCTAATTATTCATTTTGTATCTCGTTTTCATGTTTAAGGTTTTTGATACTCTAGTTTTTTTAATCCTAAAACCAAAGAGAAATGTGAAATGATACCTGGGTCTACAGGTGTGTGAGTGAGTCGATGTTTTTATGTAGATGTATGCGGGAATCGAATTATGTGCGTCCGTGTTCACGCGTGTGCTTGTGGGCGTTTTAGGTGTTCTTTACGTTAACACGGTCCACTGACTTCTGAAGTTACAGTAAACTAACGAAGATGAAAGCAAACGTGGGAATCGGATCTACGGCGATCCACGGTGAAAGTTACCGAGGCACTGCAGCTTTAAGCGCAGTAACAGACAAGTAAGTAGGGATGCAAATCTTGAAATGCTGATAAGCAGGTGATTATGTGTGTCTGTGTGTTATACCACCTTCTTGTTGATAATCACATGCTTATGTAACCTTGATTTCGTGAGTCTGTTGAGGGTATAAGGCATCAGTAGCATCACCATTCAAAGATTCTGAGATGATACAAGTGCGGTTCTTAGAAAGTTAAGTACGGGAGTAAAACATCCAATGCTGATAAGCTAGTTATTAAATGTGGGTGGTACACCGTATTGCCTGTGTGGATGAGCACTTGTGTGTCATGCTTTCGTCGCACCAAGTTTGCGCGAACACACAAAAACA
>NW_027127834.1:0-40000 GCF_037325665.1 Littorina saxatilis | reverse complement strand
GTGAATTCAACTGCAAATCAGATGGCATGAAGAAATCAATGTTATATTATGCTCTGCATTGAGTGAACCATCTCCTGTCATTCTGAGTGACACATCTCTTTAACTGAAAAACATGCCAGTAATTAAATCCAGGCTACATGGGGATGGAAAATGACCCTGGCAATTTCAACCTCTGAATGATTGTGTCTTTGTGTAGCAGGATTATGGATAGATCTTCACAAGCCTTAGTTCATTTGTCTGTACATGTGTATCATGTATGGCGGTATAAGTTAATACTATTAGTCAATTTCAAATAGCAGAGTTATTTTCAGAGCTTTCTAACTTCAAACCCTGTGGAATCTATAGTTTGTAATAAAGGGTATTTTGACTTTGACTCCGAGTTTCTTTCTTGCAAAGTCATTCTTTTCTCATTCAAGGGACTAAACCACTACATGTACTGATGACTGCCTGCATCAGGGTTATAATTTATGAAGAAGTCAAAATGCACAATATATATCAGTTTACAGTTTAAAGGCCCACTTGCCTTGTCACTACAGTATAATGTGGCTATGCTTTAACATGGAATCCCTCATCTTGGCCACATACAAAAAATTATATATTCAGTGACTGCTTGCTGTGGTGAGTTAAAATGTGTGATGAAATATTTTCACAAAAAGGTACCAGTGTTGTTAACAAAACTAATTCTTTAACAAACAAACAAAAACCACTCTGCACAGAGAGCATTCAAGCTGATCTATGTTGCTATTCGTCCAAGTAGAGGGATGATCTTATCCCAAGTAAAAGCCTGACAAGATCTGAGACTGTGAAGCAAAATGTTTTTACATGGTAAAGTAAGCCTTTAACGAGCAAGTATGTCTATTGCACTGGGTGTTTTATTATTATTGTATCATTTTTCTTTCAGGTAGTCTCTCTTTAAACTGACTTTCTACACCATGGTGTCTCTGGCAGTGTTATATTGGCAGAAGACAGTTGGAACTGGATTCCTCATTTAGATGGTAGGCATGTTTTGGGCTTTTGTGTTGCTTTGGTGTATGTGTGTGTGTGTATGTGTGTGTCTGTTCTATACCAGAAATAAACACACTGTTTGCTTGCTGTGGTGAAGTGACATTTTGTGATTTTTTTTTAAATGAGCTAGTACAGTTGTAGCTTTTACAGCATTTATTCATAACACAATCGCACTTGGCGCAGAGAGCAACCAGACCGTTCATTGTGGGTATGTGAACAAGTTAAGAGATCATGTCTTATCCCATTTTAAAGCCTGACCAGATCTTAGACGGTGAGCCAAATTGTTTTCATGAGAAGGAATGTGCCTTTCAGAGAAATCTATTAACTACAGTATTACTTTACAAAACATATTTTAAGAAATGAAATGTGTTACAAGTAACAGCCATGGGGGTGATAGCCTGTAGGTGGAATAATAATCTTCAATTGCCCAGAAATGATTGTTATCTGGTCAAGAAATGCAAAGCATTTTGATGTTTGTGACGATTAGTTACTCTTTATCACGTTTGGTCCCTGATTTTGCTGTCCTTGTCTGCGTTGGGCAGGTGTGCGTCCATGATGTCATTGCTATTGAAAACTAATCTGTACTGCAAAGTAAATGTACCCGTACATGACGTACATGGCAGTTGTCAACCGGGGGCCAGCCATGACTGGGACTGATGTATCCACAGGCACTCGACACCAGGTGGGCGGGGCCAGTGGTTGGGGTGTGATTCCCTGCCTTACACCACCACAAAGTGTAGTATCAGCAGACAAGACTGAGCAGAACTTCTGCCCCCCCCCCCCCTCACCAATTGACCACTCAGTGCCATGTGCCTGCAGCTGTATCATAAACACTTTGTGACAATAGTTGTTACCTCCTTAGAACAGATCTTGTGATGCTCCTCAGTCAGTCAGTGTTTGATGGATGCTAACTGGTATACTTGACATAGTGTTCATATGAAAGTTTTATGTGTTGCAGCTCATCCAGATCACAGGTACACAAAGGAGCTGGTTACAGTGATAACATAGGCACATGGAACTGCTTATGGACTACTTTAGAAAGTGAGCGGTTACAACCAAGACTCTTCCGTCAGGAAGGTCTGCGGAAGGGTGCTTGATCTGTTTCCTCGGACAGGCTTTTCAAGACTAGGTAGGTTAAACCACATGATTGGGCTTTAATTATGAATGCACTTCAAAATTCACTCTATTTCATTATCTTGTACAACCCCCCGCGGGTTAGGGGGAAGAATTTACCCGATGCTCCCCAGCATGTCGTAAGAGGCGACTAACGGATTCTGTTTCTCCTTTTACCCTTGTTAAGTGTTTCTTGTATAGAATATAGTCAATGTTTGTAAAGATTTTAGTCAAGCAGTATGTAAGAAATGTTAAGTCCTTTGTACTGGAAACTTGCATTCTCCCAGTAAGGTAATATATTGTACTGCGTTGCAAGCCCCTGGAGCAATTTTTTGATTAGTGCTTTTGTGAACAAGAAACAATTAACAAATCTTCAATAGTACTGACCAAAGAAGAAGGTTTAATTGTGTGATCATGATTTGATACATATGCTTGACCCTGAAGATGTGTTTTATTTGTTTTGTTTCAGAACAAAGTTTGGTGAAGTAGAAGCTACCGCTGTAGGCTGGTGTAAGGCTGAAGAAGAACCTCTGACAAGTCCATTTTCAAGCAACTGAGCACGAACCCAGGTACAAGACACAGAGCTCTCTTTCTATCGGTCTGTTATTCATAGAATGACACTAACAGTGACACAAGTAAATAATCTGTATCATTGTCTTGACCTCTAGAAATTTGGTAGAGAATAAGATGACTGATAGTATTATTTTGATTACCGTACTTTCCGGGTGACAAGGCGCTTTGTTATCTAAGACGCACCCCCTTCTTTTAAAAAAAAAAATGTAATCCAGTCACCCATTGGACGCAGGGGGCCAATAGGGCGCACCAAAATGACCCAGTTTTTGCCATGAGAGGTGGTTCCCCTGTCATATCTGAGAGAGGAAACACTTCCTGCATCGGGGTCAGTGACCGGTCAGTGACCAAAGGCATTGTGATAGCTGGGTGGCCTTGTTAAAAGACACGACCTTCTTCCCAGGGGTCAATGACCGAGTTTAACAGAGTGGAAATCTGTGTGTGCGGCCAGATCAAAGGCAGGGCAGTACCTAGTAGCTGAAACATGCATTATCACAAGTTGTTTGACTGGTACTCAAGCGGTCTCTTTGATTTTTTTCGTATTTCATACACGGATTAGGCGCTTCGTTATACAAGACGCAGGGGTCGAACTCAAGGAAAAAAGTCGCGCCTTATGACCCGGAAAGTACGGTATTTCATGGTCATTACAGTGGCCTCCACCCCTGCCCCTTTTAAGACACCCCAATCTAAGACTCCTTCCTATTAATGACCCTGTTTTCGCAGACTTCTTGTTCATAACATCTGTAAATTCACTCCCATTTTAAGACTTGCTCCATTTGGACTTGGACTGGGTGGCCGAGTGGTAACGCAATTGCGCTCGGAAGCGAGAGGTTGCGAGTTCGACCCTGGCAATTTTCTCCCACCTTCCCTAACCTAGGTGGTGGGTTCAAGTGCTAGTCTTTCGGATGAGACGAAAAACCGAGGTCCCTTCATGTACACTACATTGGGGTGTGCACGTTAAAGATCTCACGATTGACAAAAGGGTCTTTCCTGGCAAAATTGTATAGGCATAGATAAAAATGTCCACCAAAATACCCGTGTGACTTGGAATAATAGGCCGTGAAAAGTAGGATATGCGCTGAAATGGCTGCGATCTGCTGGCCGATGTGAATGCGTGATGTATTGTGTAAAAAAAATTCCATCTCACACGGCATAAATAAATCCCTGCGCCTTGAATATGTGCACGATATAAATTGCATAAAATAAAAAGATAAAATAAATCCCTGCTCTTAGAACTGTACCCACGGAATACGCGCGATATAAGCCTCATATTGATTGATTGATTTTAAGACCTGATTTTGCTTATTTTGGATTTCGAAAAAGAGAAAAACAAATTCCCACTCTGTACAGAATTAAGCCAGGCTCATGATTTTTGTATGGACCAAGTTGAGAGATGGCATTTGTATAGGCCTGACCAGATCTGAGATGTTGAATCTAATTGCTTACGAAGAAAGCATTGTGTCATTATAGGCACACTACTTCTCGTCACCGTCTCAGTTCTGGCCAGGCTTTAACATAGGATAAGCTCATCCCTCAACTTTGTCACATATGAACAATCGACACACTGACTCTTGCTGTTGTGAGTTGACATTTTTTGATGAATTTATTTCTGGAAAAGGCACCATGCAGTGCTGTTTCAGGGGTGGGACTTTTCCGCGGATTTCCGCGGACACAACTTACGAATTCTGCTGGAGTAATCTATTTTTCCGCGTCACATTTCATTACAATATCTATGACTTGTTGACTGAATGATTTGGAGAGACGTGGAGATGAAACAGAACACTGGAGGCTTGAGAGTTAAATTGTGCTGACTGAAAACTCCTGATAACTAATAGTAATTTTGAGGGGGGGGGGGGGGGGGGGGAGGTTGGGGAGTGTGGAGAATGTCTTTTTTGTCAGATTGCACAGATTTTAATGTACCATTTAACCAAAATTCGGGGTAACGTGCCCCCGAACCCCCTGGAAAAAAAGGGATTTCCTCTTTTTTCATCACAAGAGAGTCCCACCCCTGTGTTTACAGAATTCCTTGTTTAAAACTATTACTGTGCACAGAGGGAAGGGGGGGGGGGGTGTATTTGACCACCCCTGCGTTTACAGAATTCCTTGTTTAAAACTATCACTGTGCACAGAGGGAAGGGGGGGGGGGTGTATTTGACCACCCCTGTGTTTACAGAATTCCTTGTTTAAAACTATCACTGTGCACAGAGGGAAGGGGGGGTGTATTTGACCACCCCTGTGTTTACAGAATTCCTTGTTTAAAACTATCATTGTGCACAGAGGGAAGAGGGGGGGGGGTGTATTTGACCACCCCTGTGTTTACAGAATTCCTTGTTTAAAACTATCACTGTGCACAGAGGGAAGGGGGGGGGGTGTATTTGACCACCCCTGTGTTTACAGAATTCCTTGTTTAAAACTTTCACTGTGCACAGAGGGAAGGGGGGGGGGTGTATTTGACCACCCCTGTGTTTACAGAATTCCTTGTTTAAAACTATCACTGTGCACAGAGGGAAGGGGGGGGGGGTGTATTTGACCACCCCTGTGTTTACAGAATTCCTTGTTTAAAACTATCACTGTGCACAGAGGGAAGGGGGGGGGGGTGTATTTGACCACCCCTGTGTTTACAGAATTCCTTGTTTAAAACTATCACTGTGCACAGAGGGAAGGGGGGGGGGGTGTATTTGACCACCCCTGTGTTTACAGAATTCCTTGTTTAAAACTATCACTGTGCACAGAGGGAAGGGGGGGGGTGTATTTGACCACCCCTGTGTTTACAGAATTCCTTGTTTAAAACTATCACTGTGCACAGAGGGAAGGGGGGGTGTATTTGACCACCCCTGTGTTTACAGAATTCCTTGTTTAAAACTATCACTGTGCACAGAGGGAAGGGGGGGGGGGGGTGTATTTGACCACCCCTGTGTTTACAGAATTCCTTGTTTAAAACTATCACTGTGCACAGAGGGAAGGGGGGGGGGGGTGTATTTGACCACCCCTGTGTTTACAGAATTCCTTGTTTAAAACTATCACTGTGCACAGAGGGAAGGGGGGGTGTATTTGACCACCCCTGTGTTTACAGAATTCCTTGTTTAAAACTATCACTGTGCACAGAGGGGGGGGGGGGGGGGTGTATGTGACCAAGTGAAGTGCATTGCTACATAATAAAATGAGCAAATCCGTCCCGTGAAGAAAACTTCTGCTTACTTAATTGTCAGATTTGCCAAGGCGTGTACATGAAATAAGATTATCATTCTAAATGCTGAATCAACATTCTGACTGTTTCCTATGAAACCAGGCTTGATTTTTGGTATGAATCCAAGTTAAGGGATAGCATGTGTAAAAGCAGAATTGTGTACAGAGGCAGCTTTGTGTTATTAAAGGCCGGCTGCTTTTCGTGAACACAGTTTGGCTCACATCTCACATCACCTGCCAGGCTTTTTGTTAAAAAAAAAATTTTTACCATGGGATAAGACTATCCCTCCATTTAAGCACATACCAGCAATAAACACAGTGGTTACTTGTGATGAACTAGTGGCAAGACAAATGATTTAAGCATCACATAACCTTCCTAAGTGAAGTCAAGTTATGTGTGTGTGCATGTGTGTGTGTCAGCATAGAATGTTGAGGACAGTTCGATGGTAAATAACCCTGACAATTTTAGCCTATGATTGTGCCTACATTGTGGCAGGATTGGATGTGGATCTTCAAAAGCCTAAGTTAACAAAAAAGTATGTAAAAGTACATTTTGAATAGTAGTTTTTTTCTCAGAGGGAAGATATCACAAGATATGATCGTTCCACTGCATGTATGCCACATAACTAAAACAAAAATTAAATGTTATTTTAATCGTCTTTTGGGTAAAACAAATACACCATCAATATATTATAATAATGATCTTGCTTGTTTACAGATGGACAACAGCTACTGCCAGGACCAGGTTACGCATAAAGAAAACAGTCAACACTTGGCTGGTGCTGCAACTTCTTTGATGTCTATTTTTTTTTTTTTTTAAGACAGACAGCTACCAGCTCATTCAAGACCATAGCCCCATCTTACTCACGCAGAACAGACAGCCATCTTTCGCCTTTGCACAGAACACTGCTGTCTGAAGGTACACATCAAAAGGATAGGTTTTGCACCTACAGCGTGCGACTGTGGCTAGGGTAGGAAGAACAGACTCTGCAACACGTTCTGAGAGGGTGGCCTTTTCTTGCCACCCGTACCCCTGTGCAACAAGACTTGGCCAGAGAGCACACATCCAAATGCAAACACTGAACACTGAAGAGGAAGAAGAAGAAGAAGGTGCCCACACAGAAGGACATAAATCTACTTTAAGGGCACACAAGTTTACAGCAGTTTATTGAATTGTAGCAGATTATAGGGAGAAAATGAACAAGCTAAATAGGCTGTACAGTACTTCACTTGAACAATGTATAAAGTTCCCTGTATTAAGAACATTTACAGATCACAAGACATTGTGTTTTCTTTTGTTTACAATACAAATGTTTCATAATAAAAAGATGTGCACTAGGCAAGATCCTTAAAATGTAAAACTAGTAGTGTGACAATTTTGAATTGTTCAGAGATGGTTTTTCTTCAGTGGTAAATGTTTTAGCTTTTTTATAAGATCCCGTTAGGGAAGCATACTATAAAACCTTGACCTTCCAAACTGTGTTAGCACCCTGGGCTGCGATCATTGTGTTGAGCTACTTAAAGGCACAGTGCAGCTTACAGCCTTCGTTTTGCGTTTTTGTTGCAGCTGAGTGCATTTACAGTTCAAAAATCCTCCTATGGTAGTAAAACAAACCCAAAACTACCCAACGATGACATCTATGAAGCTCGACAGTTTCTTGTTCACGCGAGTGCATAAATTAACCTAGTTATTACGTGGTGTTTGGTCGGAGTTCGATTCAACTGAGTGATTCCGGCCTCCATTTTGTTTTATACAAACTCATGATGATGTCTGACATAGTTTGCTAGTGACGTGTCTTTTTGTGCATGATGTGGTGATCTACCTGATCTAAATTTAGATCCAAAAATAGGTCAAGACCAGCCGGGTCCGAGTACGAAATTGATTCGTAAAAAAATCGCAGTTCTTGACTCTTTGGGTGCAAGTCAATGAAACTTGGTAGTTCTTCTAACAGATAGCTGCCTGAGGTATGACTAAAAGCCCCAGGGGCTCCGTGCACCTGAATTTGACAAGTTCAGTACCTTCAGCAAGCGCAAGTGAGGCTGTGCCAAAAGGTGCTCTGGGAGACCCCTGTCAAATTTGCACATTGATATTTTGTTTTGTAATCATACATTTTTCCTGATTTAGCCTCACTTAGCTTAAAAGTATATCAAAGATACAACATGCACAACATTAAGGTGCATGTTGGCCTTTGAAAGGGTTAAAATACAAAATAATTACAAGATCCAGGTCCGAATGTTGATCCGGAAGTGGGGACATTTTAGGGGACCCACAAACAACGATTTCTTGTTTTTTATCTTTCAAGTTGAGAGTCATTTTTTTGTAGATGGGTGAAAGAGGAGAGATTCAGCTTTTTAATCAATGTAAAAAGCAGAACAAAATTCTTCCCGAAATGTGTGAAAAACGGTTTTTTTAAAAGCTGTTACGATCGTAACCTATCATGTCAGATGTCACACCAGCAGAAAAGGTTGACGGCAGTGATTTGCTCCAGAAATCTCTCTAGAAGAACACAGAAACAAGTGCTGCAATCTTAGTTTGACGTTTAGCAACGGTGAAAACAGCACTGATTGTTGTATATATTTTATATCAGGCATGTTTTTTACGGAGTAACTTCGTCATGTCAGAGTGTTTCGATCGAACATTTAATAATTCTGGCCGCGATTTTACTTCTACCGGATGTTTGTCGCATCGCAGTAAAAAGACATTCCTTCCCACAATGCCTTTCGCGCACTTTTCCCTCCAAGATGGCGTCGATAACACGCAGCGGTAAGTATCAGTTCCATGTCAGCTTTTTCTTGTAAGTTGCGGTCAACAGAAAGTTCAACCCGAAAAAAAAAAAATACTGAGTGAAAGTTCGAAACCTAAAATAACCTTTGGAACCGTGTTAAACAGTTTACACGGCTATCATATGCAGGAAACAAACTCAAAAATAACAAAGACTGCCTCAAAAGTGTTAAGTCAGGCTTCGATCGAAACTCCTGACACAGATATCAAACTGTCAACCGAAACTTTGACACGGCTTCGCTCGTGTCATGTGGGAACGTTTGGCTCTGGCCTTCATCAGTCAGCACGATATGAGCTAAAAACGGATCAAAATGTCCCTTTCTTTCCACAAACGGGCTAAGTTTGCGATTCCCACCATTACTCTGGCAAAACTGCTAAATTTACATTACTGTCGGATGCAACACATGACATCAGAAAAAATTTGTGTCCATTCTAAAAATGTTACCTCCGACAGATGAATGGTATGGCTGGCAATCTTTTCTCCAGGCATGATCAATGTTATTGTTTCTGACAGCAATGAAAGGACTTCACCAAATGAATAAACTTGGTTTTTGATCAAAACTGTGCTTTGCTGTTCTTGAATTCAAACTGCTAGTAATTGCTATCTGTCGGATGCAACACATGACATCATCATTGCACTATATTGTGTTCAGTTTCTATCAGCAATCAGTACATTTTAGTTTAAACACCTGCTACATGGTTATATAAATGATACAAGTAAAAATTTGCTCAAATGATATAGGTTTACAACTAATTTTACTTGTCTTTCATGTCCATTGTTACATCCGACAGATTCCCAAAAATTACGATTACACATCATTTTCTCAAAGTCGCTTTACTGAGTTATCTTTTTAAGACTGGAATTGTATGTCCAAATGACTATTCTTTCACATTGTGTAAGTGTTGAAATGATACTGTTACTTTTATTTTCTTATAAAATGTCCCCCTCTGACAGAGCACCTTTTGGCACAGCCTCAAGTACAGTAGAGAAGCGCTTGACACACTGAAAAAGGCCTACTACGAGCAAAAGAAAAAAAATCAGTGATGCATGTGCTTTTGATGTAATCTTCTTTGACATTATGATGACTACAAAAACTGACTGATGTGTTTTGTTTGTGAATGATGGATATATGTGCATGATTGCGTTTCGCAGACACAGTTGTCATGTGCGTTGTAATTGGCGACGAATGCTGGATGATTACTATTTTTGTACCAGGATTACTATTTTTGGGGCTGAGCATTACTCCAAAACACTTATGGGGGTAAACAGGTCTGCAGCACAACTACAAATGTAGAAATGTCGTCTGCATTTTGTATATTTTAAAAGGTTATTTTTGTGCACAGAACATACATCTGCAGGGAGGTTTGGAGGGTGAAGTTAGGATCTGTTAGGAGGCATACAGCATCACACTCATTTTGTGTGTGTGTATTTTGTGTTGACAGATAAGACACTGTCATTCCAGCAGAAACCTGTGATGATGCACATTTTATTGAAGTGACCAGCTGAAATTGTATGTACGTTGTTATGAAATTGACAAATGATCCCTGCTTTGCAATCCTGGGTTAATGATATTGCCAAAATTAAAACGTGGAGGAAAAAGTGAGTGTAAACCTATTCTTGTGGTGGTGGTGGTGGTGGTGTGTGTGTGTGTCTGGTTAGTGTGTGTTTGAGTGTGTGTTAAACAAACAACGACAAACAACACCAAACCTACATCAAACAAGCACAACAAAAACAAATTACACAAAAAAATGGCAAAAATCAGAATATCAACTGAGAAAAAAACCGTGGCTGAATGCAATACTTATTATAACTTAAAAAGTAAAAGTGTGCGTGTGGATGTGTGCGTATGTTTGAGTGTTTTAAACAAACAACAAACCTAAATTAAAGAAGCACAACAAACAAACAAAAAACCTGGCAAAGTTCTGAACATTAACACAATGCTGCTTTCTGCTTTGAGGGGAGGAATAAAATGACTGAAGCCGGACTGCCGAGAGGAGGAAGGAGGGGGAAAAGAACACGCAGACATGAAAACACACACAACTCTATGACAGATAAACTGCTTATGTTCAAAAATCAAGAATATTTAAGCGTGCACACACGCACGCACACACACACACACACACACAGACTCTCCTCGTGAAAGTAAAGGTAAACTCGAACTTGAAGGTAAGTATAAATGTTTGATATGGAAGAAACCTGTGATAAAAGTCTTTGTATAAATCATCGGTACCAACAAAATTCAGTTGCCACAACGCGTAAAAGGACATACTGTAGTTTCAAATTAGTAACAATCTAAGCCATTTTAATCAGCACTGGTGTCCGGCAAGCACTAACAGATACAACAGCACGTGTATGCATCTTGAAGTAATAAGACCTTGAAGTAGGGCCTAGAGTTTACACTATGCATTATGTAATGCTTTAATTCAGCTGCCTAACTGTGGAACTTTGCAAATGTGTGAGGACCGTTTCACAAAACAGACAAAACACCCTCTCAGTTATTTACACAAATCAGTTCCAGAATGTGCGTGTTCCTTTTCCGTCTCTACAAATTAATGTTATCTGGGGGGAAAACGAATCATTGTCGCTTCCGCCCTCAGTTATAATTGCCTGAGCATAATAGGAAATGCAACAGGTGTAGTCTTCCGCCTGATTTTTAGTCAAGATATTTCGACACAGAATGTTTCTTTCTTTTTTCTTTGTATGTTCACAAGCTCACATACAATCATTTATGCAACACTGACAATAAGACCAGACCAGAGTTGTGATTGAAATGGGCAGTTTATTTAATAAAGCTCCAGAATGAATAAAAATACATGAAAAAATAAGGTGGTCCCGCTGTACAAAGCCGGTTACCAAACACACACACACACCAACACACACAAACACACTCACGCACGCACACTGACACACACACACACACACACACACACACATGACACACACACACACACACAAACACACACACACACACACACACACACACACACACACACAGAGTAACATTGTACAACTTACTGTCACATTCAAGCGGGAACACCAAACAAAACGTATCATCAAATGAAACAACATTTTAAGTGGTCAACTGAGCAGATGACCACAAACCACACTTGAAATCTTCACATTTTAACACTTTCTCCTGTATCCACAAAAGTCATTTATGCTGACTAGATAATGACATAATAAAATGACATCAATAAAACCATTCCCTTTTTTATTTTAAAGAAAAACAAGAAAATTAAAATAACGCAAAGAACTGATGCTCAGTAAGGTTGGGTATCGATCTCAAATGTGTGCATAGCTAATTACATGTAACCGGCATGGACTGGGGCTAGAATTGGCCTTTCTGTCAGGCAACTCGGCCTCTAATTGGTTTTATATTGTCTGATCCCCCTCCAGAAAAAAACAATACCATTTGCCCCGTGCTTCTGCGCCCACAAAAAATATTCGGGAATAAGAAAAGTTCAAATTTTAGGCACCCCACATACAACCCTACTAATTGTCAGTCAATTACTTTACTGCAATCAACGTTGATTTTAAAGTACCATGTCATTATTATTTTGGAGATAGATTTGAAAAAGTCCATAATTGCAGACTGCGTATTGGTATGAGTGATTTGAATTTTGATTTATGTCAGCGGCACCTCAAGGAATGCCCCAAATGTGAGTGCGGTTACCCAAGGGAGACTGCTGAGCACTATTTGTTGCATTGACCCTTGTGTAGAGATGTACGATTATTGTCAATTGATAACTGATTATAAGTTTATTGAAATATTATTGAAAGGCATCCCGCAATATTCCCGGAATGTCAATCAGACCATATTCATAACTGTACAAGAATTTATTAAGACAAACAGGCATGTTCCGTACATGAGCCTCTACATTTTATTCATAATGTTCATTTGACACTGTCATGAGACAAATGCTGCCTGACCAATTGTTCTTCGTAATTTCTCTCGTGTTTTGTGTCCTTGTTTCGACATCGATTATGGCCCAATCGTTATGTAATTTAGTGCCATTTTCGACGATCACAAAATGTATTAACTTTGCGTGTGTGTCTTCTGTGCATTTAATATTATTGTGACGTGACCCACTCTTCCGACATTTCTGGCGCTCCAAGTCTTCGTCGTCCTTTTTTTTCCCCCTTATGCTGAATTCTGTTCTCTCGTACCCCATTTCTTTTTGTTTCTTGTTTTTACCCCCACCAAGTTCTGTACTACCACCCCCTCCATTTTTTGATTGCTTGCGCATCAGGTTTGTCTGTTTGTTTTCGTTGTCTGAAATGAGTAAATGTATCTAGTCCGCCATCATGCTAAACTTTGTTATGTACATACCAGGATGACTTAAAATAAGCATTTATGCTTGAGTTATCTTAAAAAAAACAATGCATTGTTTCTGTCATGATAACAAATTGAATAAAGTTTTGTAAACAAATGGACTGATTATAGTTGACCCTGATATGTGATTACGGGATAGTGTCACATTAATTTATTTCTACTTTCACTTGTACTTTTGTACTTAAAACAAATCACTGAAATGTAAAAGTTATTATTTTTTCCATTGTGAAGTGTCGTCAGTCTCCTCAAGGTAATGCAGTCAAACTCAACCAAAAGTTGGAGGGGCTTCTTCATACTTTCAGTGTGTGTGTGTGTGTGTGTGTGTGTGTGTGTGTGTGTGATTTCTTTTGACACTATGCACGTTTGTATATAACCGCCTGTGCACAAAAAGAAGAACATAATCGAATCTTATCATTCATTTTTGCTTAATTGATTGATTGGTATGCATGTTTCTAACAGTGACCGTTACCAAAGTGAGTATAGTGCGCTTCCCAAGCATAAAACGGTGCATGGCTCTGGATTTGCGTCTGAGATATTGACACATCACTGTGAGAAAAAGCGTTAATGAAAAAAGAAGACTATTTATTTTCCTTGAGCATTATCTTAAAGTGGTGTGCCAAAAACTTTTAAATTCAAAAATTCAATATTTAACTTTAGGAAAAGCACTGTAGAGAGAAAACCACGCTTGTGTGTTCAGAATAGTCTCCATGTGGTATCAATATAAATGATTCAAATGTATGGAAGAGAAGCTGTTTCTGCTGGATTAATACACACACACAATTGTGCACTCACACATAAGCACGCATGCATGCTCACACACACACACACACACACACACACACACACACACACACAGAAACAACAAATTCATTATGACAAAACCAAATACGAAGTCCTATTTCACAAATTTTATATCTTCTCCTTTTCACCATATACAAATACAGTCACGGAGTACATTTATAAGGCCAAATTATTAAGAAATATTATTTTCTGTGCTTGAATTACCCAGTGTGTAGCATGATCACCACGAAGGTACAATTCACAGAAGTTGAGTAATCACTTTACAAAACCCATACCAGTACCACATTGTTATGTTAAATCCTATTTATTAACCCACACAAATAGAAGAAGATAGCTTTGTGAAGACTTTCATTTTCCAACCAAATGCTGTTCAAAGATTATTCTTTCTTTCTATATTTGGTGTTTAACGTCGTTTTCAACCGTTCAAGGTTATATCGCGACGGGGAAAGAGGGGGGGGGATGGGGGGGGGGGGGGGGGGGGGGGGGGGGATGGGGGATGGGATAGAGCCACTTGTTAATTGTTTCTTGTTCACAAAAGCACTAATCAAAAAATTGCTCCAGGGGCTTGCAACGTAGTACAATATACTACCTTACTGGGAGAATGCAAGTTTCCAGTACAAAGGACTTTAACATTTCTTACATACCAATCAATATGAGGCTTATATTGCGCGTATTCTGTGGGTACAGTTCTAAGCTCGGGGATTTTATTTTAATTTTATTTTATGCAATTTATATCGCGCACATATTCAAGGCACAGGGATTTATTTATGCCGTGTGAGATGGAATATTGTTTTACACAATACATCACGCATTCACATCGGCCAGCAGATCGCAGCCATTTCGGCGCATATCCTGCTTTTCACGGCCTATTATTCCAAGTCACACGGGTATTTTGGTGGACATTTTTATGAAAATTTATCTATGCCTATACAATTTTGCCAGGAAAGACCCTTTTGTCAATCGTGGGATCTTTAACGTGCACACCCCAATGTAGTGTACACGAAGGGACCTCGGTTTTTCGTCTCATCCGAAAGACTTGAACCCACCACCTAGGTTAGGAAAGGGGGCAGAAAATTGCTAACGCCCTGACCCAGGGTCGAACTCGCAACCTCTCGCTTCCGAGCGCAAGTGCGTTACCACTCGGCCACTGACACGATACACCAACACGATATTAGCACTCCAGATTTTTATCTCGCAGTTTTTCTGAAGGACTTTGCATTTGAAAACTATTCTCAGACAAAATATGAGTTTAAACTGCAAGTACATGTACAGGGAGTCTGAAGGGTTCAAGTCGGATGAGATAGACTACTGTTGTGGCAATCTTCGAATTTGAAAACCATTTTTTTAAAAGAGTAAAACTCATAGTTCTTCTTCTTCTTCGCTCATGGGCTGAAACTCCCACGTTCACTCACAAATTTGCACGAGTGGATTTTTACGTGTATGACCGTTTTTCCCCCACCATTCAGGCAGCCATACGCCGCTTTCGGGAGAAGCATGCAGGGTATTTTTGTGTTTCTATAACCCACCAAACTCTGACATGGGTTACAGGATCTTTTCCGTGCGCACTTGGTCTTGTGCTTGTGTGTACACACGAAGGAGGATAAGGCACTAGCAGGTCTGCACATAAGCAATGACCTTGGAGATCAGAAAATTCTCCACCTTTAACCTACCAGGCGGCCGCGATTTTGACTCATGACCTTCTGAATAGGAGGCCGATGTCTTATCCACAAGAACACCGAGCCCGTCCAAACTCCTAGTAAAAACAACAACTGCAAATCTGGGAGCAAAATGTAAACGGTTACAGTTTCAACTATCCTTCCCCTTTATATCAGCATTTTTGGAAACCTAAACGAAAGAGTATTCAAGAACAACAGTCACGGATTCAGATTTAAAAAAACAAATGGTAACTATGCTTTTTGGAAATTCTTTCTTTAATTGGTGTTTAACGAAGGTTATATCGCGACAGGGAAAGGGGGGGAGATGGGATAGAGCCACTTGTTAATTGTTTCTTGTTCACAAAAGCACTAATAAAAAAAATGCTCCAGGGGCTTGCAACGTAGTACAATATACTACCTTACTGGGAGAATGCAAGTTTCCAGTACAAAGGACTTAACATTTCTTACATACTGCTTGACTAAAATCTGTACAAACATTGACTATATAAGAAACACTTAACAAGGGTAAAAGGAGAAACAGAATCCGTTAGTCGCCTCTTACGACATGCTGGGGAGCATCGGGTAAATTCTTCCCCCTAACCCGCGGGGGGTCTTTTTGGAAATGCGCTTCAGACAAATGCCTTTGCACACGTTATGTTACTCACAGCAAAATGCAAGAATAATTGGGGACCACATGGGATGGGGCAAATTGGGAGGGAGCAATTCGGGACACCACCATAAATATCTACCAAATATTTACAAATAGCTATCTTAGTACATGCATAACATGCTGTACCAATACACAATTTCTTTAAATAACTATGTAAGGATTATTGGCAGTCTCCCGGAGCATGTTTCACGCTATCCTGCGATCAGGACAAGCGACTGACTGTGATGTGTATGCTGTGCGGCGTGCGCTACATAAGAAACCTTTTTTTAAATTTGTATTAAATATAATCACCTGAGCCACGAATGGCTAGCTGACAGCGGCTATCTTTTACACAACAAATTCTGAACTCTGATGAACTCGTGACCGCTGATTTTTAAAGGCAAGGGGTATCATATTGTGCGCATGGCATACACATCCAAGTTGGTCGTTTGTCCCGATTGTGGGATACAGCCCGTCAGAGGCGTAGAGCGTGCTCGAGATGTTTTGAAAAACCTGACTGCAGTACAGGGATTTGTACACCTCCGGACTGCTGATAATCCTAACAGAATTATTTTCAAAAACCGTCTATTGCCTTGAAAGCAAACCTGGAATTTCTGATGCGAGTTGCCAGAAAGAAAGTTCACTAACAAGATCCAGGCCAACACCACCCCCCCCCCCCCCCCCATCCCCCTAAATAACACTAAGGAGTGAGGTGAGCTTAAATAACTAATTAATTAATCAATCAATAAATTCTCTGCTGAAATCCCCAACTTCGCGCATCGAAGCTATGAAAAACAGGACACTGCCACGTTTCCATTCAGCTAAACGCCACACCATTTTCAAGAGGGGATGTCTCAGGAAGAAAGATGTGACGCTCCCGATTCATATGTTTCAGAAGACAGCCCACCTGAGAAAAAGAAGAACACAATATAGAAATAATAACAACCTGTCAACCACAAATACATTAAAGTTTTTCAAACAGTTCACTAATCCGACAAACTCATGCTCGTTTCTGGTGCATTTGATAAAGCCAATTACGGGTAGATGCTAGACAACAGCAAAACCACCACCACATAACAACACAAGATTGTTTATGGTTGTTTACAGTCTCTTGAACACAGGAGTCAATCGAGACCATATATATAACAAGAAGCATAAAAAAGCACTTCAGTTTGAAACCCAGGTTCAATGTAGTAAATGATATTGCATCAATGTTCCATCCATCCTCAGCACTTTCAAAACCAGTTTCTTCTAGGTCATACACACCTTTTCCTCGATTGATCCACAGTACATCAGATCGCTATTGTTCTTTTTATGATTTGCACCAAGGGAATGATTAACATTTCTGTCTTAGTCATATGTAACAAGCTTTAAGCAAAAGCATAATATTCTACACATTCACATATTGTAAGGTTGAAGGGGTCTATGTCGACCAAAAGAAGGTGTATTCCCCATAGCCATAGGTGTTTTCCCTGTGTACCGGGAATACAGTTGGATTTTCTGTAAAGAAGTATAATATCGTACAATCTTGCGCCAAGCGCGTGACTGCGGTTAGATAGGAGAATCTATTTAAAATCCTGAATTCGCGTGCGGCATCCAGTCAAGCAAAACATGCTTCGACCGTTTATCAAAACGGATTTAGTTAAAGAAACATCTGCACCCCCACCCCCAACAGCCTGGTATTATGTTTTCCTCGCTGGTACTCTCGTCCATTGAATCACTTTCACTTTCGTAAGCTTGAAGTAACTCCATGGCGTCTAACGGAAGTATATTCCCTGTATATGTACAGGAAATTAACATACAGGGAATACAGCCACTGTTGGTCGACATAGACCCCTTCTAAAGTGCTGCAGTAGTTACCTTTCCCTCCAAGGACCAAGCTGTTCATCCACTGTAGGGCTGACCGGGGTTCCCCCTTAGCAGAGTGAGTGGCGAATCCTGGCTGATAAATTTCCTTTCATTTTCCATGAATGAAGAATACCAGCTGGGTTCTTTTATTCATGGACCTGTGTTCTGCAACACACACAAATCAGCCACCATCTTGTAAATATATGTAAAAGAAAGCAAGTGGCAATCTGAATAACAGAATACAAAATGATCAATCCACACAATCATACTTCAGCACTGAAAGTCCACAAAATGAAGCACTGCTAGTACATGTACTTCTCATAATTTACTGAAACTTTACTCGTCAAAACAACCATTTGTTTTATCGACTTTACTCGCATGTGGCGAGTAGATTAACATTTCTACTCACCATTTACATGATTTTTACTCGCCATGGCGAGTAATTGAAAATACTCGCCACTTTCAGGCCTGTACTTGTGCATGAGATGTGTTTACCATCCATATGCCCAGACCATGCGCCCTTCTGTTGTGCTCAGAACAGTAAAGAGTTGCTTGCTGGGGTGGTTGTTCATAAGTTAACAGTTCACAAGAGGGCACAAACAAGAGCAAAAACACAGGTGCCTGATTCACACTCATTCAAATGCAGAACCTTATTTTTGCATGAACAGAGTAAGACATGATTCTTACATAGCTGACCCTACCCCTGGCAGAAAAGTGCTTGAAATTGTCCATGTGGTCTCTATCAGTACATTTGATGCGTATTTGTGATACATATATACTGATATAGAGACAAGTAACAAGTGGACATTTCTTCTGACACCTCTACCATTTGTACACCTGCACAAATCTCCTGCCATAGACTACAAAAGGAAAACATACAAATCAAAACAAACACAAATTTAACCTAATGTTTACCTTTCAGCAGCAGAAAAGGCTGTGTTTTTTGTGGTGTCTCAGAGTAAAGCCACGGTGTTAGAGATCTATGCAAAACTAGGCTGTAGGCAAGGTCCAACATCTTTAGCTGCACACACAAAAAGAAGAAGCAAGAAATCACATGACATAGATGACATTCCTCACTAGTACAAAACCACAACTACACTAGTCAACTACCAATGTAAGAATCATAGTCCTGCAAGATTACCCTCTTAAAAAGTAAGATTGCTTTCATTCAAACACTACCGTGGGACCAAACTCCCCACCCCCCCCTCCTTTTTTTGAGTTTTTCCTACATGTGTGTTGATGTTTCCATTAATTCCAAGCCCTGAAACTGTGAACTTGAGATCTTTATGTATGCACACAGTCACAGGCTTAATAAGCTATTCAGAAACCAAGCAGAGTCTGCACAACGTCAATTCTGAGAAATAAATCCCCACAACCGGTTTCAAGGCCACTATACCGACTGAGCTATTGCTTGCCATGCCAACCTCCACCCCCATTTGGAACATGCACAACTAGTATACCCATACACATGTAATAATACTGCTTGCCTTCCTCCCCCACCCTCCAAATCAATAAACACTAAATGTATGCAATCAGTAATCTTTTAGTTAGTAGTTGACTACCATCACTACTCTCTCCACACCCACCCACCCTCTTGCACACCAGCGACACACCCCCATCGCCCAATCATTTCCATGATTCTCTCTGCCATATAGTTATCCTAAACACTAAGATTATGACACATTTGTTTTCCAATTAGGAACATAAAAAATTACTGTAAAAAAAATGTACAATCATGCACTCTCTGAGTCTGACAAGAGAGTGTGAGAAAAGTCAAGAAAGCAAGACATGTGTGACATAACTAAATCTTCTAATCTATTCCTGAGATTTACTCTTGACAGCTTAAAATGGAACCTCATGCACTTACTGTTCTGAATTGTAGAAATTTCTTGTAGTTATAGCAGCAAAGGCAGTTTTATTGGGTACCACCAGGTGTCACTCTGTCATCATCTGATCAAGCATTCAAGCAAATGGTTCAGCACTGAAACAGTAAATAGCAAGAGTGTACAGAAAAATACACAAACTTTCTCATTAATTTGTATCTTCAACTTCACATTATTCATAAATAATGATACCTTAATACTTTGACTAAGTTTGAGTAGGATTAACACCATGCAGAGCCAGAAGTATTCAAAACATGTTCTTGTTTTTGTTGTTGCTGTTGTTCATGACTACATTAATGTATCTCAGCATTTCTAGTTTCTACACTATAGCCATTAAAAAAACCAAAAGAAGTGTCCCAATGTTTAATGAAGCGCTCTTGCAATTAAGTCACAATTGTTTGCAGTTGCTGAGAAAAGCTAATAGTAATAGTCCTTACAGTAAGTTGAGTAACAAATTATAAACAATTGCTGTTAACACTCATAGTACAAGAGAGCAAACCACTGCAAAACTATAGTCATTTATCAATGTTATGCTTGCCATCCACCCCCGACCCCAAACCTCTCCCATATTTTATGTACATCAGACTAGTATTCTTGTTAGTTCATTTCAGCTGTAACAGTGACAACACGTTTGCACACTACAGACCTGGAAGTGGAAATGTTAACACATGGAGTGCTAAATTTCAGGATACAATCTGTTTGTTTGTTTGCTTAACGCCCAGTCGACCACGAAGGGCCAATCAGGGCGGTGCTCCTTTGACATTTAACGTGCGCCACACACAAGACAGAAGTCGCATCACAGGCTTCGTGTCTCACCCAGTCACATTATTCTGACACCGGACCAACCAGTCCTAGCACTAACCCCATAATGCCAGACGCCAGGCGGAGCAGCCACTAGATTGCCAATTTTAAAGTCTTAGGTATGACCCGGCCGGGGTTCGAACCCACGACCTCCCGATCACGGGGCGGGCGCCTTACCACAAGGCCAACCGTGCCGGTCATACAATCTGTTACAAAGTACAAACACTGGCAATCGGAGAGAACAGTGTTACTGTAAGTCTTTACAGTAACATCAAACAGTATCCCCTCTTTTTGGTAGTACAGTGGAACAACACTTTTAATATCCCCTGATTAAAGACTCCCTCCCTTTTAAGACCCTGTTTTCTCAGATTTGTCTGTCCACAACCTCTCTATATTTACTCTCATCTCAAGACTTCTTCCTTTCAAGACCTGATTTTTTCAGATTTGTTTAGGTCCTAAAAGGAGGGGGGGGGGGGGGGGGGGGGGTTCGATCGACTTTACTGGTACCGTGAAACCGAAAGTGACCAAGTCATCAAGGGCACGTATATTCCTGCTGCTCTGTTAGCACCGATCATATTTTAGAAACGTTGCACTCTGTCGTCAACAAATGTAGGAATAAAAATAGTATTACCTTCACCAGCTGTCTCCATGGAGTCGAAAGACCATCGGCCGGTTTGGCTCGCTTGTGCCATTCCTGGATGAAAATTGAAATGACCCTGGCTGCTCCGTTCTTGGCATCAATGGCAGTGCAAAAAAAGCGAATCCCGACTCCCATCCAGGATAAGCTGTACGGCACGGCGGCGTCTCTGCAGATGACCACTACATTTGGACGATTTGGACTGGTCTCCACGTGTTGCGGCTAAGAAGATACAGATAAGGTGGCGGGAGTGATGTCCCTTCGCTGCAGTGACTAAAAATACAAAACTATCTCAAAATAAAAACACAAGGAACGGTTTGTAATTGTTGATGGGTAGTTAAATTTGTGACAAAAGAAATTAAACGTTCAAATGACTTACCACCCCCCTCTGCTATGTCAGTTGCGAGTATGTCAGTATGTGTTTGTGTTTATGTGTGTGTGTGTGTGTGTGTGTGTGTGTGTCACAGCCCGGGCCGGCAGTGTGCCCGTCAGTGTGTACGGTACGTGTGTGTGTGTCAGTGTCATTGCCGGTGTGTGTGTTTACGTGTGTGTGTCACAGTGTGTGTGTGCGTGCGTGTGTGTGTGTGTGTGTGTGTGTGTGTGTGCCGGTGTGGATGTGTGTGTGTGTATTGTGTGTGTGTGTGTGTGCGTTCGTCAAGTTGTGTGTGTCAGTGTGTGTATCAGTGTCGATCAGTGTGTGTGTGTTCTAGGCCAGGGGGGATTCCCAAGGTTCCTGGGTTCCGGAAGCCCACCCACCCCCCTTACTGACTCCACAAATGTACCTTTTGCCTTTTTCTTTCTGCGAATGTATGTATTCATTTGCTAATTTGTTCGTTTGTTTGTTCGTTCGTCAGTTTGTTCGTTCGTCAGTTCGTTTGTTCGTTCGTTCGTTCGTTCGTTCGTTCGTTCGTTCGACAGTTCGTCCGACAGTCCTTCAGTACGTCCGTCAGTCCGTCCGTCCGTCGGTCCGTCAGTCAATCCGAGCCGTTCTTCAAGTTCAGTCCGTATCAATAAATTCCTCTTGTGCAGGGCCCAATACAGGGGAGAGGGGGGGGGGGAATTCCTGTTGGTGGGACAACCCCCCCCCCCACCCAGGCCTAACTGTGGACCTCCTCCAAACGTTTGACAAATGCCCTGAAAATGGGCCAGATTGCACACAATTATTGTTTATTGTTTGCTTGTTTATTTGTTTGTTTGTTTGTTTGTTTGTTTGCTCGTTCGTTCGTTCGTTCATTCGTGGGTTGGTTCGTTCGCTCTTTCGTTCCTTCGTTATTTCCTTCGTTTATTCGTTCCTTCGTCCTTTTAGTCCGTCCGTATGTCCGTCCATACGGTCCGTCCGACAGTCTGTCTGTCAGTCCATCAGTCCGTCCGTCAGTCCGTCCGTCCTTCAGTCTGTAACAATAGATTCCTCTTGTGCAGAGGGTTGAAGGAATACCCTGCAGGACCGGATCAGGAGGGGTTACCCGTAACGCCACCCCCCCCCCCCCCCGCCGCCCCCCCCCCCCTCCCCCCGTCCCTCCGTCCGTCCATCGATCGGTCCGTCCCTCAATCTGCCCGTCGGTCCGTCCGTCAGTCCGTCCGTCAGTCTGCCCGTCCGTCCGTCCGTTCTTGTTCGTTTCATTGTTTATTTATTTCGCACACATCATTGTCAACTTGTGGATATCCTGAACAAGGCGGTGCGCGAGAATATCTTCTTGTTTGGATAAAATAACATTTTGCTCTGAAACAAACCACACACAAATTCCACTGCTTGAGCATCGTTTCAGTCTAACCGAACTGAGGGTATACCTCATCTTCAGAAGGAGAATAAGCGACAGCATGCTCTTCTACCATATAACATGTCACGTGAGGTCGTTCAGACCGGAGTGGAGGTATATCTCCGAGGGATCAGGGTATACTTTCAACCCGCTGCACAAGAGGAGTTTATTGATACCTTATGTTCGGTCGTACCGGTGTGTAATACCTCGTCTCTCTCACTCTCACTCTCTCTCTCTCTCTCTCTCTCTCTCTCTCTCTCTCTCTCTCTCTCTCTCTCTCTCTCTCTCTCTCTCTCTCTCTCTCTCTCTCTCTCTCTCTCTCTCTCTCTCTCTCTCTCTCTCTCTCTGGCGAGGGCTGGTTGTAAAAGAACTTGTTTTAATGATTATGCCAAAATAAAATTTCAATTGACATCTCTCTCTCTCTTTTCTCGTTATCTCACTCTCTCTGTGAATCAGTCTCTATTTCGTTATCTCACTCTCTCTGTGAATCAGTCTCTATTTCGTTATCTCACTCTCTCTGTGAATCAGTCTCTATTTCGTTATCTCACTCTCTGTGTGAATCAGTCTCTATTTCGTTATCTCCACTCCTCTCACACCATTGTTGACATTTTGAAGTTAATTATTATGAGAGACGTATACCCCTAAGCCATCAAAATTCACCTGTTTCCTTTGTTACTATCTGTGACTCGGGGGTGTCTCTGTTCTCTATCTTTCTCGTTCTCTCACTCTCTCTGCGTTTCAGTCTCTATTTCTGTATCTCCACACCCACTCCATCTTTTTGTTGAAACTGATTTTGAAGTTATGAGAGACGTCAGCCTTTAAAATCCACCTGTTTCCTGTCCCACTTACCACGGGGGATAACCGGTCAAATGCCGAACAGAAGCCGAATGCCGCTCATGACACGTGTGAAGGCAAGTTTTGTCTGTTTTCTAGGTATTGTTTGATTTATGTCGGGATTTAAGGTAAGCTACTGATTCAGCGATGACTAAATTTGTTTCTCGATGCATAAAAAGTCAGGGAGCGATTGATATTTGCCCGTAAATATCCTTCAAAGCTGAAAATGTCCGCGATCGAGCACCGGAAATGGCTGTTCGATGGGTTTTGCAAGTAGAAATGTGCTTTATTTCACCAAATCAGCTCGTATTTGGTATGGGTACGGGATTCTAGAGGACGAAGGAGTCATAAGAGGTGCAAAGAAGTGCTATTTGGGAGTAGAATAAATCTTCCGAGACAGTAGACAAGAGAAGGTCATATTTGAGAGAGGAGCGCGTAGGCCGATTCTCTTTCCGACAAGCGAATGATACAGCAAATTAATCATTCGTTTTGACCAGAAACCTAGTCTCTAGTTTTTATGAATGAGTTTTTTAATTAAAACAATCACGAGAACTCTCTCGCTTAGCCTAATGGCTGTTCGATGGGTTTCGCAAGTAGAAATGTGCTTTATTTCACCAAATCAGCTCGTATAAATTTGACATCGGTTTGGTATATATATATATTTTTTCTAATCCTACCGCGAACGCGGTACGACTGTTGCACCACACTTTGAAGTAATCCCACACTTTGAAGTAAATTACTTCAAAGTGTGGGGATGTGCCCCACACTTTGAAGTAAACCCATTTTTTACTTCAAAGTGTGGGGGGATCTTCCCACACGTTGAAGTAAACTCAGTTTTTACTTCAAAGTGTGGGGGGATCTTCCCACACTTTGAAGTAACTTACTTCAAAGCGTGGGACTTTTGCATTGCCTGTTTGAGCCTGATGATTTTGTCAAAAAAATGGCAGTCTTTTGGATGAGTGAACAGAAAAAGTGAGCGAGCCAAGAAACATAGTGATGTTTGTTATCAGGCTTTAAAGGCATATGTACGCGCTCCCGTGTTTACAAAGTGTAGTTTGCCCATAATCGATGTCAAACGCACCATAAGACCATGTAATGGCGATATGTCGCCATGCGCGGACCATATACATGCATTACAGCTTGTTCTAGCCTCTGAAAAAGTGAGGATGTCAACAAAGACGCGGAGTTATTTCCCTTGCGTCAACGCTACCTCTGTTGGCAAATCTATAAATAGGACGATCTAGATCAAAATAAAAATTCAAATATCTCAACATTTAAGGGGTCCTAGACCACAATATCTTGCAGGGAACTTAATTTAGCATGTCTCCAGCTGTGGGTAAAGCAATTAGCGTGTATATATATAGTCATCGAGTACATATGGCTTTAAGCAATGTCCCATTGTTGAGTGTGACGAAAACTCGTGGTGACGATTTTAAAACATGTTGGGTCACGCATGGTCCAATCTTACATGGTCCAACCTTACATGGTCCAACATTACATGGTCCAACCTTACATGGTCCAATCTTACATGGTCCATATATATTATTGGACCATGTAAGATTGGACCATGTAAGATTGGACCATGTAAGGTTGGACCATGTAAGGTTGCACCATGTAAGGTTGGACCATGTAAGGTTGGACCATGTAATATTGGACCATGTAAGATTGGACCATGTAAGGTTGGACCATGTAAGATTGGACCATGTAAGGTTGGACATGGTAAGGTTAGACCATGTAAGGTTGGACCATGTAAGGTTGTCCATGTAAGGTTGGACCATGCAAGGTTGGACCATGCAAGGTTGGACCATGTAAGATTGGACCATGTAAGGTTGGACCATGTAAGATTGGACCATGTAAGATTGGACCATGCAAGGTTGGACCATGCAAGGTTGGACCATGTAAGATTGGACCATGTAAGGTTGGACCATGTAAGATTGGACCATGTAAGATTGGACCATGCACGATTGGACCATGTAAGGTTGGACCATGTAAGATTGGACCATGTAAGATTGGACCATGTAAGGTTGGACCATGTAAGGTTGGACCATGTAAGGTTGGACCATGTAAGGTTGGACCATGCGTGACCCAACATGTTTTAAAATCGTCACCACGAGTTTTCGTCATACTCAACAATGGGACATTGCTTAAAGGCATATGTACGCGCTCCCGTGTTTACAAAGTGTAGTTTGCCCATAATCGATGTCAAACGCACCATAAGACCATATAATGACGATATGTCACCATGCGCGGACCATAATACATGCATTACAGCTTGTTCTAGCCTCTGAAAAAGTGAGGATGTCAACAAAGCCGCGGTGTTAGCTCCCTTGCATCAACGTTACATGTGTTGCCAAATCTATAAATAGGACGATCCAGATCAAAATGAAAATTAACATATCTCAACATTGAAGGGGTCCTAGACCACAATATTTTGCAGGGAACTTAATTTAGCATGTCTCCAGCTGTTGGTAAAGCAATTAGCGTGTATAGTCATCGAGTACATATGCCTTTAAAGCCTGATAACAAACATCCCTATGTTTCTTGGCTCGCTCACTTTTTCTGTTCACTCATCCAAAAGACTTTGCCATTTTTTTTGACAAAATCATCAGGCTCAAACAGGCGATGCAAAAGTCCCACGCTTTGAAGTAAGTTACTTCGAAGTGTGGGAAGATCCCCCCACACTTTGAAGTAAAAACTGAGTTTACTTCAAAGTGTGGGAAGATCCCCCCACACTTTGAAGTAAAAAATGGGTTTACTTCAAAGTGTGGGGCACATCCCCACACTTTGAAGTAATTTACTTCAAAGTGTGGGATTACTTCAATCAATCAATCAATGAGGCTTATATCGCGCATATTCCGTGGGTACAGTTCTAGGCGCTCTGCAGTGATGCCGTGTGAGATGAAATTTTATACGGCCAGTAATTGCAGCCATTTCGGCGCATATTTACCTTTCACGGCCTATTATTCCAAGTCACACGGGTATAGGTAGACAATTATTAACTGTGCCTAAGCAATTTTTGCCAGGAAAGACCCTTTTGTCAATCGTGGGATCTTTAACGTGCACACCCAATGTAGTGTACAGGGGGGGGGGGGGGGGGGGGGGGGAGTTCGGACACCGAAGAGAGTCTGCACACAAATTTGACTCTGAAATAAATTTCCGCCGAACCTGGGATCGAACTCACGCTGACAGCGGCCAACTGAATACAAATCCAGCGCGCTACCAACTGAGCTATATCCCCTTCAAAGTGTGGTGCAACAGTCGTGCCGCGTCTGCTATCCAGTTCGCGGTAGGATTAGAAAATATATATATATATACCAAACCGATGTCAAATACGAGCTGATTTGGTGAAATAAAGCACATTTCTACTTGCGAAACCCATCGAACAGCCATTAGGCTAAGCGAGAGAGTTCTCGTGATTGTTTTAATTAAAAAACTCATTCATAAAAACTAGAGACTAGGTTTCTGGTCAAAACGAATGATTAATCTGCTGTATCATTCGCTTGTCGGAAAGACAATCGGCCTACGCGCTCCTCTCTCAAATATGACCTTCTCTTGTCTACTGTCTCGGAAGATTTATTCTACTCCCAAATAGCACTTCTTTGCACCTCTTATGACTCCTTCGTCCTCTAGAATCCCGTACCCACACCAAATACGAGCTGATTTGGTGAAATAAAGCACATTTCTACTTGCAAAACCCATCGAACAGCCATTTCCGGTGCTCGATCGCGGACATTTTCAGCTTTGAAGGATATTTACGGGCAAATATCAATCGCTCCCTGACTTTTTATGCATCGAGAAACAAATTTAGTCATCGCTGAATCAGTAGCTTACTTTAAATCCCGACATAAATCAAACAATACCTAGAAAACAGACAAAACTTGCCTTCACACGTGTCATGAGCGGCATTCGGCTTCTGTTCGGCATTTGACCGGTTATCCCCCGTGCTTACTGGCTGTGACTCGGGGGTAGCTCCGTTCTGTGAGACAAGGTTGACGTCCCGACTCGAGCTCGCCCCCTTCTTTCAAGACAAGTGGCCTCAACCTGTCACCGTATTGCTGACACCTTCCACTGCCCGGGGCTTCCCACAGTCTGGTGCTTGACACTTGTGTAACCATGTTAACGTATTCTATTTAGTCAAACTGAAAACTGCCGCGATCGATAGTTTGCTACCAAAAAACAGACGCTAAAATACACCCGCAAAAAAACCCCACCAAAACAAAAACAACCCCGAAAACAAACACACAAACAAACGAACAAACAAACAAACGAACAAACAAACAAACAAACAAACACACAAGCAAAGACGTGGGGAAAATGGTAATACGACCAGTACGTATGAGAAATGATCTGACGCTTTACTTACAAGAATTTAAACACAATACAATTTCAGACCTATTGATCTCCAACCCCTAATGACCTTGAAACCAGATAAAGGCAACGTTGCGACCCTAGGGCCCTCTGTAGGCACATGTACACGAAGCAGAAAAAAGAAAAAGACAGACGATAGAACAGATGTAACGATTTGCAAACAAAACCAAATCGATATGTAACCGAGTGCCGAAACACTACGATCACCTCGGGAAGCGAAGTGCAATCAAACAGGATTGAAAATGTTAGGGCTAATTTCTTAGCCCTATAAAAACTGTTATGCAAACCCGAAGGTTTCCATGAACATGCAGACAATCGGAAACCACCAGACCCCATCACAAACAGAATTCCACAATCAACCGGTGTTGACTTAAAGGCCAACAACTCGGGGGCAGAGTCTGCTGTGAAAGGAGCGGTAGCCTCCCCTGTCACAGATATGTTATCCATCCGATCGTGTTGGTTTGTAAATCGTTATATCTATAGTTCTTTTTCTTCTATGGTCTGTCTTCTTTTTTTGGCTTTGTTTGTGTGTCTGAAGTAGACTCGTGGTTATTTGTTTATTCGTCTTCGTTCACGCATGAGTTTAGCATTGATTGGCGTTTTTATTTATCGCTCTTACGCGTAATAAACATTGTTCTTCTGCTTGAAACCAGACGTAGGTCATGTCTAGAGGTCCTCAAATTCTTCAATTGTGCGACGTTGACCAGATTTGACTTCAAAAACGTTCAAGATAAACATTTACATGACCTAAACTTGAACCCAATCAGCATTGGAGCCTTGAACATTGACGAGGGTTTTCCACAATTTAGTCATATCTACAGGTTATCTAACCTTAGGAGTTAGTGAAGTGTGAAAGCTTTTGTGTCATAAACTTTGAAGGACATGCCAATTTTCTCTCTTTTTCCCCCTTTTCTTAAAGAAATACCGCAATGACTGTGATCAATCATATTCAATCCCCAGAAGAGAAGGAAGTTGTAAAGCTCCAGCTTCCAAAATTAATTAAGTGATTCTTTTTTTTCCTTTTACAATAACATGACCCCATTGTTACCATAGATTTGAAGACGGTCAACTAGACTCACGTTAACTCTGGAGGTCAACACACCCCGGAATTGTGTAAGGTTTCACTGGTCTCGTTGATATTTACCCTCAATGATAAGTTGTTGTTTTTCTCGTCCAAGACAGGCATTTCAATATCAGGCTGGCGGCCGGCAAACTGCTCATTACTAATTGCAGATAAAAGCACGTACACACAATAACTAATAGACTGACATATATACGGAAAGAACACCAAGCGGAAAACAGGCAGGCACAGACATGAAACACACACACACACACACACACACACACACACACATAACACACACACACACATACAAACACACACACACACACACATAACACACACACACACACACACACAACACACACACACACACACACACACACACACAAACACACACACGAAACACACACACACACACATAACACACACATAACACACACACACACACATACACACACACACACACACACACACACACACACACACACCTGCTCAAAACCCATATAAGTTCACGTGCGCGCACACAGGCAAGAAACAGACACGCACCCGCTTTTCTCCATACTCTGTTCTGTATTCAACAACACTGTCTTCATTACAACAATGGAGCTGGATAGGAAATGTAACTGTGATGGGATCAAAAAGGGCATAACGCAACATTCAGTAATCTTGAGTTGTCATGGTGAACAGTGAACGTTGAACGGCATACCTTCCTCCACGTGGAAACTATCAGAAAAACCTTCACAGATTTGTCCACACGTTCACATGCGTTGAGAGCATCCCTCCACTTTGACACACACCAACATTCAACACCTCCATTGCTTTCCGTGCAGTGTGGCATTATTTTTATAACGATTTGATACCGCAAATGACTCCCTTGTCAACATTTGCTCTTCAGACGAAACTTTATTCCGGTGTCTCGAGAATAAGAACTTGGAGAATGAGGAACATAATTATGAGCTTGCGGCGATCATTGTTCTTTTGAGGATTAAAGTCTATTGTTCATGTCAATGCTTGTTATTCTCTCAGGTGCCAGGAGACTGGTTCAGAATAACGCTCACCTACTCTATTACACATGTCGAATGCATTAAGAGCGCTTCCTTCCCTTTGTTGTTTAGATTTATGCCGGTGTCGTTTTCATCGAAACTACGTTTAAGCACACGCTGGTACTACTCTGCAGTTGGTCTTCCTCTTCTTGTCGTTCGTCAGATGAGCACTCCAGTCTCTGCAATAAAGGTTGCAGTGCGCTGCGGGTCCTCTAGACTGCCGTAGACGTGTCAGGCCACTGTGGTGGGTCTGTCCAGCTGACACACAAACACCGCTACATAGCCGCACGGTTTTTTTTAAATGTTTTTTTCTTATATATTTGTTTTATAGATATGTACACATCTGTCATGCTCCGACTTGTACAACTTCAGTGTCGCCCGAAAACCAAATTCTCAGGCATTCAGGCTCAAAATCTTCTCAAAACCAGGTCAGCTTCAATCATAAGCCTTATATGACGCAATCACACAACCGCCGCGTCATTTCCTTAAGAGTCACAGTTGTCATGTCAAGACTTGTAGGATGTTAGGTTCTCCCAATTATCACACACTCACATGCGTTCATAATTCGGCATTCTCTCAAAAACAGGCCACTTTAAGTTTCAAACCTTCTCCAAAAAAATAAATGAAAACCACAGCACGGCCACTCAACCATTACTCCCAACCTCGCATTATGTGTTTAGTCAAGGCTGTCATGTGAAGACTTCCAATGTCACCCAAGCACAACACTTTCATGCGTCAACAACTTTGATTTGTCGCTGGTCAAATGCAGGCTGAATCTTTGTCAACATCCCTCAGGAATGAAATAAAAGCCTCCAAAAAGTCACTCGACCACAACGAACTAACCTCGCTCTGTATAGCCATAGCTGTTAGGATAAGACTTGTACGGTGTCAGTGGTTTACAAGAATATAACTCTCTGGATTCTCAAGATTTGTCTGTTTTAGCTGTGAGTCTTGTCAATAATTGAAATTCACGGCACAGTCGCTCAGCAATAATTCACTAACCTCGTATTGCTAGTTCAGTTAAAGCTGTCACGTTAAGGCTTGTACGATTTCAGCATCTCTCTAACGTCCTGGTCCACAAAGCAGAAACAAGTCGCGGCCACTAAACCACCGCTGGATAGCAACACTGTCAAGATGTAAGACCACGCCGTCATCGACCGGAAGTCCAGGGGGTGGTACTGCGCATGCGTGGCGGAGACGTAGACCACGTGAGCCAAGGTGAACCAGAACCAGACGCAGGAGGCCATGTGGGACTCTGTGCGCTGTTTGAGAACCTCCTCCACGTTGATGATCTCGCGCCCGTGGTAGAGATTGAAGTAGTTGAGGGCTAGGAAGCCCAGGGCGATGAGAATGAAGAGCAGCTTGGACCCCTCCAAGATGGCGATCTCAGCCTTGCTGTTGTGGCCAGGCCAGCACTTGGTGGCGTCACTCTCGTCCTTGTGGGCCATCAGACCGACCCACACCGCTGTGGGAAGGATGGGCGTGATCCAGCCAATCAGAAAGATGGTTAGAAAGTTGAACCGGTTGTTGAGCTTGGGCTTGGAGCGGCACCACTGGTTGTAGGAGATGACGGCTAGCCAACAGAGGGCGGTGAGCTCGAAGTACTTGGAGCTAGCGATCAGCGCCTCGCAGAAGGACGTGTTGCGGAACAGGCAGCGGATGTCGGGCAGCCGCTCGTTCCGCGCGAAGTACACCAGGGCCTGGACAACAAAAACAAAGATAGGAAATGAAAGCAGCACAACGACTGTGGGTGCGATCAACAAAGTGGAAAAACAAAAGAAATCCTACTCGTAAGTGAAAGTGAACACACGCTGTCTCTTATTTAAAAAAAAACTTTTCTTGTTTCTCTTTTCTTCTTCTCTTTTTATTGTTTTTTCATCCTCTCTCGCTTGTCCCGACGCTTGTTCCTTCTCCCAGTATGCTCCCACGCCGCCCCGTCCCAGCACTCACTGCAACATCCACCCCTCAACTTCGTTCCGCAGCCAAACTTGTCGAATTAATGAGTCTTCAAAGGTGTTGTGACATGTTTACTGAATTACATTTTAAAGGAAGGTACTTTTCACTTGATAGTCTAATGAATTCCAAACCTTTTTAATTAGAGTGCATCAGACAGAATGGCGGAGCGTGTCTCCAAACGACTGTTCTGGTCATTGGACTGAACTGAACTCGCCTACCTTGCTGGCCACGTCACCCGTTCATTCAATCCTTTTTATATTTAGTCAAGTTTTGACTAAATATTTTAACATCGAGGGGGAATCGAAACGAGGGTCGTGGTGTATGTGTGTGTGTATGTGTGTGTGTATGTGTGTGTGTGTGTGTGTGCGTGTAGAGCAATTCAGACCAAACTACTGGACCGATCTTTATGAAATTTGACATGAGAGTTCCTGGGATTGATATCCCCATATGTTTTTTTCATTTTTTTGATAAATGTCTTTGATGACGTCATATCCGGCTTTTCGTGAAAGTTGAGGCGGCACTGTCACGCCCTCATTTTTCAACCAAATTGGTTGAAATTTTGGTCAAGTAATCTTCGACGAAGCCCGGACTTCGGTATTGCATTTCAGCTTGGTGGCTTAAAAATTAATTAATGACTTTGGTCATTAAAAATCTGAAAATTGTAAAAAAAAATAAAAATTTATCAAACGATCCAAATTTACGTTTATCTTATTCTCCATCATTTGCTGATTCCAAAAACATATAAATATGTTACATTCGGATTAAAAACAAGCTCTGAAAATTAAATATATAAAAATTATTATCAAAATTAAATTGTCCAAATCAATTTAAAAACACTTTCATCGTATTCCTTGTCGGTTCCTGATTCCAAAAACATATAGATATGATATGTTTGGATTAAAAACACGCTCAGAAAGTTAAAACAAAGAGAGGTACAGAAAAGCGTGCTATCCTTCTTAGCGCAACTACTACCCCGCTCTTCTTGTCAATTCCACTGGCACTGCCTTTGCCACGGGCGGTGGAGTGACGATGCTACGAGTATACGGTCTTGCTGCGTTGCGTTGCGTTCAGTTTCATTCTGTGAGTTCGACAGCTACTTGACTAAATATTGTATTTTCGCCTTACGCGACTTGTTTTATTATTCCAATTCTTTAGATCTGTTTTTCAATTGAATGAGTCAATGGATCCTTGGTTACAATGAGTGACCAGCAGTCTTTCATAAAATAATGTATCCGTGAATCGGGTACCTGTTCTACATAAAGAGAGACAGACAGAGACAGAGACTGGGACAGTGACTGAGACAGATACATAGAGACACACATAAAGACAGACATAGAGACAGACAGACAGACAGACAGAGACAGAGACAGAGAGAGAGAGAGAGAGAGAGACAGGCAGAGAGAGAGAGAGAGAGAGAGAGAGAGAGAGAGAGAGAGAGAGAGAGAGAGAAAGAGAGACATACATGCAGACAGACAGACAGACAGGCAGAGAGAGAGAGAGAGAGAGAGAGAGAGAGAGAGAGAGAGAGAGAGAGAGAGAGAGAGAGAGAGAGAGAGAGAGAGAGAGAGAGAGAGAGAGAAACAGACAGACAGACAGACAGAAACAGACAGACAGAGACAGACAGAGACAGACAGACAGACAGACAGACAGAAACAAAGACAGAGAGATGTGTTTGATTACACCTTGTCAAAAGCCGGTTGTGTGACGTTCAATCTCAGAAGGACCAAGGAAACGAATGACAGATACACACGTCGTCTTCCTTCCGTGCAGTCCTTCTAAATTACAGTCATCCCCCTCCCAAACGAGCCTTCAGCACGGAACTACAGTCAGCATAACTGACAAAAAGGACTACAAAATGGCTTGATCATTTGTGGTTGCCAAAGCATTGCTCTCGGATATATTTTACGCTCAGGCCTTGAAGTAAACTAACGATTAGGACAACAACAAAAAAATAGTCTGTTTACGGTATCCCGACCGACCCTATTTTTTTGCGCGACCCTAGACTCTTTTTTTTGGCATTTGGGGAAAAAGAAAAAATAAATAAAAATGAAAAAAAGAAAAAAAAAAGAAAAAAAAAGTCTGTTTTTTGGGCAAAATAAATTAAAAATATGTTTTTTTGGAGAAAAAAAAATTGAAATAAAAAATTTCCCGACCTACCGACCCTATTTTTTTGCCTATGTTACCGTAAACAGACTTTTTTTTGGTGCCTTAGGACAAGCGCAGTGACACTTTTCGCTGGATTGACAGAGACTCTGATGGGAGACGGTTTACAATTTGAAGTGCTCCGAGGCATCTTAACGTTCAGGCTTTCACATGAGCACACGTTTTAACAAATGCACAACGACACTTTAGTTTGGATTCATCAGCTAAATCGTTGTTAAATAAAAACGCAAATGAATAGCACTCAAAAGGTCTCACATTTCAATTTGCTTCAAGGCGTCTTTCACACGCAATTAGCCATCACAAAAACAAATGATTAGAAAATGCACAATGATACTTCAGCGTGGATTCATCAGCTAAATCGTTGTTTAAATAAAAAGAGAGAGACTCAAAAGGTCTCGGACGTCATTTTGCTTCAAGGTGTCTTTCACAGACAAACACAAGATTAGAAAATGAACAATGACGCCAAAATCACGTAGCTGTATGAGAGTACAGAAATCGTAGACATCAATTTGCTGCGGGGGGTCCGCTACGTGCAAAGTAACAATCAGACGATTAGAAATGCGTAGAGGCACTTTCAGCTTGATAAATTGCCTATTATTTGCGCTTGCTAAAAACACGAAACAAACGAGAAACAAGAGAAAAAACGTTGACAAACTTTCAAGGAAAAGCAGATAACCAGGGCAATCACAATTAAGTACATCCGAATGACAGAATGATGTCAGCGTGTTTCATCAGACAATTGCCTAAAGCTTGCAATGTGAGCTGACACCAAACCACTTTGTGAAGTGATGATCTGCCACCAGAGGTAAATCGTGTGTATGCTCAGAGCGATGCCTATTTCCGCACTCTTTGATTTAAGAATTTAAAAATAAGCGTCGAATTTCTCATGTCCTAATAGATGTAATGGCTCTGTTGTCGATTGGAAAAAATATGAACATTTTATTTCTCTTGCACTGGATGTTACGAGAAACCCGCCAATTTGTTTAAAAGAGTTAATACTGACCCCAAATTGAGATGTTTCTAAGGTGCTCACGAGTTAACAACCAAAACCTTTTCACATTCTTCACAAACATATTGAAAATGTGATCACAGAGGGAGAAAATGTAAATGTATTTTGGAAGTGAACCCACACAGAGTTTGGCCTAAGTTTCAGACCAACCTGCATGACCACCTCAGTCACGACACAGACAAGTTAAGTGATGTTCACACGGCAAACTCTACCCTCGACTTTCAAGCGATTTTAGTCGGCGCCAAGTCAAATCAAAATCGCTGCCCATGTGAACAGTGCAGCAGCTAAGCTATCCGAGCTACCTCCAAATGCAGGAAGAGCAGTTTGGTTAGCTAAATATAACAAAGCGGATAGAGCTAACCAATCAGTAAGCGCACTAAGGAAAGTTGCGCAAAGTCTGCGCAAAGTCGCGGCCGAGTCAAGCAGCGCTCAACTGAGTTTTCGAGTCGATGCTTAACCTGGCTTAAATCGAACCTTAATCATCAGGGCCGTTCACATGGCAGACTTTGCACTAACTTGGCCGCGCAAATTCGGGAGCGATTTCAAACCGACAAAAAATGGGGACAAGTTGGTTGAAATTCTGCGATGTGAACGGCACTTAAAGCCTGTCCTTCATTGGGCCAAGTCGACAAAGCGAAGTAAAGTTTGCGAAGCTGGCCTCACGGAGCTTTAGCAGTGAGTTTTGGGTAAAAAGACTTCGCGAAGTCAATCAAGGGCCGCCTTCACACTTACCTGAAGAACGAGAGTGATGTGCTCCTGAAACAAAATGGCGACCAGGAAGTTCTTGATGAGTGTCACCCTCATGCACTGAAGCGTGACGAAGCAAGAGTAGATAACCATCGCTAGCAGCACGGCTGTCAGGGACGCCACCTAGTGTCAGAGTAGAACACTTTGTATTTATTTATTCAGTGATTGATTTACTTGATCATTCATCGACTCGTTCGTTGGGTGGTTCATTCAATCGTTTACTCATTCATTCTTTAATTAAATATTTCATTTATTTATTTAGACATTCATCCATTGTTCTGTATTTTGTCACATTCAATCTGTGGTGTGTTTGGGTTAAATTAATTTACTAATTTGCTTGGTCGTTCATTCATTCAGTAATCCATTTGTTTGCACGTTTTTTTTTCTCCCCATCCATGACATGAATAAGTTGTTTATATTTCCGTTTCCGTTTCGTTGGACAAATCATTTGTGTACTACTGGTAAGAGAGAGAGAGAGAGAGAGAGAGAGAGAGAGAGAGAGAGAGAGAGAGAGAGAGAGAGAGAGAGAGAGAGACAGACGGACAGACAGACAGACAGACAGAGACAGACGGACAGACAGACAAGACAGAGACAGACAGAGAGAGACAGCGAGACAGAGACAGATACGGAGAGACAAGTGGAGCATGGGTGAATGGAAAGAGATCAGTATCAAATAATGATACCATTTCGTTTAGATTAACAAATTATATTTCTGGACACTCAACGTCAGCAAAAACAAACAATAAAAAAATTCAGCTGATGTGATTTTGTTCCACACTTTCTTTCAATGCTAGTAACGAGATTGCTGAAACCCATTCAAAATGATGACATTTCTATTTCTGTTCTCGTGTGTGGTTTATATTTCTGATCCCTTGAGCTGCTTCTTTGTCTCTGTTATCCTGAGTAGGTGAATGCGCTGCGTATTCCATGGTTACCGAAGCGTTTTCCATGGAAACTGAGCCTCGTTTTCGTTATTTCCCTAGAACGGTTGCAAAGATATCACGAATTTATCTGCACACACGAGTCGTCGCCTTTCTGAACGTTATTGATTACAAACACTATTATTATTTTCTAAACTTAAGTGACGAAATGCCATTCTTCTTCTTGTCGTTCGCTGTTAGATCGTCAGTCCAGACTGCAGGGCGAAACGTGCTGTCCTCTCCAAGTCCTCTCTGGGGCCGTATAGCTTCTTTTGTAGCGCTGTCTCCTCTGGCCAGATGGTGTCCCTCAGAGCACTGTGGTATGGACAAGCCTGCAGGATGTGCTCTGCTGTCCTCTCCAAGTCCTCTCTGGGGCCGTATAGCTTCTTTTGTAGCGCTGTCTTCTCTGGCCAGATGGTGTCCCTCAGAGCACTGTGGTATGGACAAGCCTGCATGATGTGCTCTGCTGTCTGATTCTTGCCACACGGACACAAGGGGGAGGGAACTTCAGCTTTGCGGCCATATGATGGTTTAGTCTGTTATGTCCAGTGCGGAGTCTGAGTAGGACGACTTGTTCTTCACGTTGGAGCAGGTGGTAGTCATCTTTCTCCGCAAATGCCATTCAAACGATAATGTAAGCTTGCTCAACTAAGACAATAATTTCAAATGATCTTTTACACAAACAAATTACAAAATAAAACTCAACAAAATTGAGAGAAACAAAATTATATATCAAGGCGGTGAACTCTGGATGTCGAAGCCACTGTTGTTCGGTTACAGCGCATAGTGCTTTTAGTTATGCGCTATAGAAATCTCCTTAATAAACAGTCACGCGTTTAGCTCACGGCACGTCATGCAGAGACAATCTTGTAAGATCAAGTACTGCTGACAAGTTTCGGCATTTGTTCACTATATCCAAAATGGGCCGTTGAAGCTCTACAAAGCTCTACAAATACACGTGGCGGTTCATAGTCACCATGAAAGCGACAGTTAGACGTAGAATCGTGTCAAAAGTCACCCACCCAGTAGGGTTATAGGCGGGTAAGTCTCGAGCAAAATAATCGTGGATCATTTTCAGCAGCAAAATTATTATCTAACTAAGCTTTTTCGACGGGAAAGAAAACTAGACATGAAAATGTAGGCTTTCTGTTTTGTTAATTTGTTCTTGCTCATTACCAGTATTTAATGCGGGGATGAGAACTAGCTTTGTGCAAGAATATTGCTGTGCGAAGGTCTCGGCAAGAGAAAAACAGGCACCGGCAGATTTGAATTGAAAAAAGTTAGTGTATTTAATGAAACATCGTGGTCAAGGGATAACAACGTTAAGCACCTCGTCTTGGATGGCTGGTATATTTTCCCTCGGGTAGATTTTCAGGTATTACCTCGCCAGACGATCGGGACTTCCTAAAAACCGACCCTCTGGAAGATATGCCAGCAATCCAGGACAGATACACTTGTCGTATCCCTCGCTGTGTCTGCCACTCTCCCTCTCCCTTTTTTACCCCCTTTCTTCCCGCTCCCCTTCTCTCTCACCAATAGAGACATGCCCAGGATGTTGTTCGCCTTGTAGAGATCATTGATGAACTGTTCTTTTTCCTCGTCCCTGATGCCAAACGCCTCCCTCCTCTCCTTGCCTGGCGTGCTCATCTTGACTCAACCCCCTTAGTCAGCACAGCGCCCTGCACACACACACACAGAAAGATGACATAAAACAACAAAAACATATGTGACCCTCCACCACGAAATGAGTCGCATGTCACCTCGCGCGGTTCTGCGCTAGGCTCAATATAAGTCCGGGGAGTGTCTGGTAACAGTGTGAGGGTCACCTTTGTCACAGGCTTATAACTCAAACAGTTTTCGCTCTTTTCTAAAACGGTCTTCACCACTGGATAGAGCATAACAAACTCTTTAGGAAAATGTAAAAATATGAAAATCATGCAAAGGTGACATGCGACTCATTCCGTGGTGGAGGGTCACATATTCTCTATCTTCCAATCATTATGATACATTTGTTTCGCTGACTCGCCATTCAGTAGTGCATGATACAGGGTCAGTCTTCTTCTTCTTCAGCGTTCGACGCTTGTGTCCCTCATAATGTCAAGCCCGTTCATCTTATGAACTTGCAATTTTGGCGCAGGTCTTCCACAGTTTCCCAAAGTTTTGCATCGAGAGTTATCCTCTCTGGCAAGGTCAGGTCGCGCGGCGAGGCATGGAGAGGGCATGCTTGTAAAACGTGCTGGGGGGTTCGTTCATCCTCTCCACAGTCACATACAGCTGTGGCTGCAACGCCTATCCTTTTGAGGTGGGCAAGGCGAAATGATATTATGGCAGTCTGCTCTGTTCAGGGTCAGTAACAGCCTGCTCTTGACCACACCAGCTCCTCCAGACAGAAACTATGGAAAGGCAGGGAATTTAACTTGACCGAGTGAGGGACATGCTCAAAGAACAGCTGCTGTACAACATTCAAACTGCGCACCATGGCTATCAGTAAGGGGTCTGGCGTCGTCTTCTTGGTTGAGGATAGGACAAGGATAAGGATATGGATAAGATTTCATAAAGTCCTGTGAGGTTATCCCCATGCATACTTTTGGAGCACACAGTCACAGACTCACACCCAGACACACACACACAAAGAAACACCCGGACTCCTTACTCACTCACGATATTGTTGTCCTTTTAAATAATGACCATTGCTTCACAGTGTGGGTCGGTATAAAACAGACAATACGTCCCAACGACAGCCACACACACACACACACACACACACACACACACACAATCACATAGCAGCAAATACATTCTGAGGATGTTGACGTCTCCCGCTCTCTTCCTCCCTCTTTCCCTCCCTCTCTCTTTCCCTCCCTCTCTCTCTCTCT
>NW_027127833.1:0-22500 GCF_037325665.1 Littorina saxatilis | reverse complement strand
GGTGTATGTGTGTGCGTGTGTGCGTGCGTGTGTGCGTGTGTGCGTGCGTGTAGAGCGATTCAGACCAAACTACTGGACCGATCTTTATGAAATTTGACATGAGAGTTACTGGGAATGATATCCCCGAACGTTTTTTTTCCTTTTTTTGATAAATACCTTTGATGACGTTATATCCGGCTTTTTGTAAAAGTTGAGGCGGCACTGTCACGCCCTCATTTTTCAATCAAATTGATTGAAATTTTGGCCAAGCAATCTTCCACAAAGGCCGGACTTCGGTATTGCATTTCAGCTTGGTGGCTTAAAAATTAATTAATGACTTTGGTCATCAAAAATCTGAAAATTGTAATTTTTTTATTTTTTTCTAAAACGATTCAAATTTACGTTAATCTTATTCTCCATCATTTGCTGATTCCAAAAACATATAAATATGTTATATTTGGATTAAAAACAAGCTCTGGCAATTAAATATATAAAAATTATTATCAAAATTAAATTTTCGAAATCAATTTAAAAACACTTTCATCTTATTCCTTGTCGGTTCCTGATTCCAAAAACATATAGATATGATATGTTTGGATTAAAAACACGCTCCGAAAGTTAAAACAAAGAGAGGTACAGAAAAGCGTGCTATCCTTCTCAGCGCAACTGCTACCCCGCTCTTGTTGTCAATTTCACTGTCTTTGCCGTGAGCGGTGGACTGACCTTGCTACGAGTATACGGTCTTGCTGCGTTGCATTGCGTTCAGTTTCATTCTGTGAGTTCGACAGCTACTTGACTAAATGTTGTATTTTCGCCTTACGCGACTTGTTGTTTGTTTGCACTTGAAGTTCTTTTTTGCGCTCGTTTGTGGAAACCTAGGGATTGTTCACTAAGATAAGAACAAAAATCTTGAACCTGTGACTATTAGTTGATTATTACCCGTGCAGTTTGTGTAATCAATAGATTGATTATACAAGATGCAGCAATAGTTTTGGTTTTAGTTTGTTTGTTGTTGTTGTTGTTGTTGTTGTTGTTGTTGTTGTTGTTGTTGTTTCAAAACATGCATGGAAAATGATCGTTTTAAATGTTTTGTGTTGTGTTGTTATATTGATGCAAGTGTGCTCGTAGAGGAACTAAGAATTTAAATGAATTGAATTAAATTAAAATCTTTAAACAAAAACTCGATAAATGGGTTTTTCCCGCGCAAGCTTCGGCAGAGAAGAGACAATGACAGGATCGCCGCCTTTGAATTTCCTATTTTCTGTGTAATTTTTTCCACACGTGCTTAACTTATTCAGATCTGAGATGCCGGTGAGTATGTCACATCGGCTGTTCCCTGAGTCGTAAATGATTAAGTGGCCCAATGCCGGCTTGGTGGTCTGCTCTTCTGTCGTGGCTTATGAAAGCGACACTGTCGCGACCAGCTTCCACTTAATACTTGTCAAGAGCGAAATGTTTTTCAATAAACGCGTGTGATCTTCGAAGCTTCGCGTGTTCAACACCTACCCGCCACATTGCGCAATACAGCCATAAACAGAATCCGAATATAACGATAACAGGAGATACTCCGCCCACATTACGGTTATGCTTATACTTAATTGGCTTATTGGCAGTGGTTGGCTTCTTATTGGTCAATCGCAAAGAACTGGGCGGTGCTCAAATCTGTCATTTCTTTTGTTTTCTTTCTTTTTAAGTAAACTACACACAAGCAGTTGTCATTGTTGTTTCATTGGAACGAGCTTAGCATTAGTGCAGAGCGTGCGTTGTGACGTGCACTAAAGATTCACGGATGAAAGTGTTTTTTCGTGGTTTGATTGTGACAAGTCATCGATACAAGGTCATTGTCTGCAGTTCAATAGTACTTCTGGGCAGATCATCAAGATTCAACCGGATAACCAAACCGTAAGTATTTTTGTTTGTTTGCGTGTTTCCTTTTTATTTGGTAGGATCTGTGACATTGATTAAACATGTGTAAACTGTTGAGAATTTAAAAAAAACAAGAAAGGTAAATTCGAACGTTTGACTCAAATACGGTCTTCTAAGTGAAAAAAAACCAAATAGTTTATGACAAAATCTTAGCTCAATGAAATGTTCGGCCGCTCGCTAGGAAGGCGAATTAAGCAATTCAGTTTTTGTCACTAATATTTTGTCTCTTAACTTAAAAAACCCGTTGGGTCCATATTTTTGTGACTGTAACGTCAATAACAAACGTTCCAGCATCTTACTTTTCTTGTGTGTTTATTATTCTGAGTTTTGAAACGTTGGCAGTCTTTTTGTTGTTGGATTTAGTTTATGGTAGCCTACTGTTGTTTAGTGTGAAACTTGTTAGTTCTATTTCTTTCCTCATAACTTTAGCACCCCCCCCCCCCCCCCCACACACACACATTTTATTTTGCCTTACGCGATTAGAAGTTTTGTTCGCCGCGCTAGAAAGACAGGACCGACAATGCTTAAAATGTGTCAATTACAATCTTAGCTGAATTAATGTGACAAATATGTACAAAAGTAAAATAAAATAAAAATCCTGTCCATTTTTTTTTTAATAATGCGTCCGCAATTATTTTGACATGAAGTTATCGAGAAAAAGCTTCCGCGGCTGCACTTGGTTACGGTACTTTAAAATTCGAAAGCCATCAAGTTATTGCACCAAATTTCGAACCCAAATTAAAGTGTCATTTCATTTAAACTTTATAATCCAGTCACAAGGCCGTTTACTTAACGATCAGGATCGCCGTTTGTCTTGTCTTGTCTTTCCATTATTGCCCACAATCAGCAGTAGTGATTACTTCGGCACTTGATTTGAGATTCAATTTTACAGGGATAAGACATAACTAGACATAAGATCATCGTTATTGTGCATACAATTAAACAATGGATGGAAAAGTGTGGTCACAAGTTCATCTGCTCTTAAAACAACCAAACAACATATGACAACAGCCTTAAAAAACTAAAATAAGAACAATAAAACAAACAAAAACACGTCAGTGACCGCCGCTCAAATAATTATGGTCGTAAACATGACCTATGAACCTCTGCTGCTATAAGAGGTAGCCTACCACTATAGAGTTTTCCCTCGTCTGTTGTGGATTTCCCTCGTCTGTTGTGGAACCTGTCAAATGTGACGAGCAACGATAGCAGAAAGGGAGGCTAAGTTTCTATTTGTGTCCCCAGAATAAGTTTCTATTTGGGACAAAGGGAGGCTGCAAGCCGTATTGTTTATATAGCGCAGAGCGACTGGCTGTCCCGACGGCTTTACTATAAATTATGACCTAATTAGCCGATGTAGGTGACCTACATAATGTACAGTTTTAACCTACTTAGTAGTCAGCAAATCTTTTGCGCATTATCTGGGCAACCAAACCAAAACTGACAACCAACTGTTGAGACTGTATGGTTTGCAGAACAATAAAACTCCAGGACCCAAAACTGAAAGATTTTGAGTTTGTGTTTTTATATTTAGCGCCAGTTTGTATCAGTGAACACTGATCCTAGAGCTTATATTTAGTTGTAAGCACTGTTTGCGTATTCTGTTCTACAATCACACGTATTTAAAGCAAAATAAACATATGCAGATTCCTGGTTTTTTTTAAACCTGCTAGACAAACTGCTGCAGTATTTGGTTACTCGCAAGGCAAATCAGTTATGTAGTCTATACGTAACTAGCTCAGTTGACTCAGTTGATTCACTGTCTTCCGGCTGAACCGAAAGTCCCAACAACTGACACGCCACAGCCGCCGAGCTGAGCGGCTGTTATTTTTGTGGCATTCAACATATCTGCCAGGGTAATGCCCACCACAATCACCCGCCTCCCCCCCCCCCCCCCCTCCGCTGTCCGCCTCCTTGTGAGTATGAAATGACTTGGAATAACAGGCCGTGAAAAGTAGGATATGCGCCGAAATGCTGCGATCTGCTGGTCGATGTGAATGCGTGATGTATTGTGTAAAACATTCCATCTCACACGACATAAATAGATCCCTGCGCCTTGAGTCCGAGTCTGGAGATACGCGCGCGATATATATTGATGTAGGCCTATACATGTGAACAAAATGCATTCCGAGCATTCATCGGTACAGTTCATTCCGTGACACCAAAGGCAAAGGGATCTGATAAGGCACAAAAAAAAAAAATTGTCTGTTTAGGGTAACCCAACCGACCCTATCAATTTGGCGCCGACCCAAAAACTTTTTTTTGATTTCAAAAAAAAAAGAGGTAAAAATGCTAAAAAGAGACATTTGGCGTTTCATTTACACACAACAACCACAAAAAAAAAAAAAAAAAAAAAAAACTACCTACCTACCTACCGACCCTACTTTTTTTGGTCATGTTACCCTAAACAGACAATTTTTTTTTGTTGGCCTAAGCCTTTTTACATGCTTACTATGCAGGTTCTGCAAATTTGGGGGCTTAAATCAATGTATGAATTTGATCTGAATAATGAATTTAACACGTTAACAATTACCCTTCCAGTTTCAGGAAGAACATACACACTACACAGGATAAGTTTTTCAATTTTTGTGTGACCTACACCCAACAGTCATAAATTGACAGAAAATCAGTCAAGATTCAGAATCATTTGTTTTCGCTATGATGATAATATGTTTACACTCGGTTAAAGAAATTTTTGTATAAGTATCTTGGTTGCCTAAAGCCGTGTTTCCATAACGCAATGCGATGGCGGCACGATGGTTGCGGCGAGGTGGCGGCAGCGTCAAAACCGATCGCAACAGTAGTATGAAAGAACGCGTGTTTCCATTATAATTATATGTGCGATTTGCTAAGTCAAAATTGTTTGCATGTTCACTTTTGACTCGCCTGCCTGAATAACCTGTGTCTGTTCGGCCGGCCGTGAACAAAAAGGGTTTGATCTTCAGTAATGACCTCACTTTCTACCCACCTATGTTGACAAATTATTTTTTTAGCCGAGACCAGCCTGAGCGGATATATATCCGTACCTGGTCATATAGAGCCATATGAGTGGGTACGGATATATCCCTACCTGAAAGACAATGAGTTAAACCTCGTCAAATATTGGGGCCACAGCGGGTTATAGAAATTACACGTTGAGGTTATCTCAGATGGTTTTAAAGTTATACTTTTAAAACTGTCCACACTTGTAGGGTTTGATTATATCCCACCTTGACCTAAGATTGATTGGCCCTCGTCAAGTTTTGAGGACACTGGGGTTAATTTTAATTCATAAAACATTATATCAGGCGTCTTTGAAGCTAGAGTTTTCAAATTTCAAGGGTTTAATAATCTGCTATCATGACCCTAATTTGGTTGACCCCATCTCCCCCCCTCCCCCCCCCCTTCCCCTTTTGCAAAAGTTGGCATCACAGGGGGGGGGGGGGGGGGGGGGGGGGTTATGTTCATGAACAGTTAAAAATGGGGTTATTTCAGATGTCCTGAGAGCAAAAGCCGCATAATGTCACACCATTTCAAAATAAAGAGTATGTTGCGTATTATGCTAGTGATGGTTGTGGAAACAAGTGTTTACCTCACTATCACAGACATTGACCAGATGCTTGTTTGAAAGAATGATAACTCAACTTGATCACATTCTAAAAGTAGAGCCTGGATGCTCTCTGCAAAATGTTTTATTTGGGGTAACTGTAGTAAATCTAAAAAGAAGTAACTTCTGAAAACAATGCAACTTACCATATCAGCCTGGCTGTTGATTATGTGCATGTACCGGTATGCATGTCGGGGAATTAGCTTGACCCACATGGAAAAAAACCCAACTGTATCTGAGGTAGTGGGCAACGACTATTTTTTGAGGGGGGATTGTACTTTAAATCAATATTTCTAACTTGATTCTGTTTCCAGATGCTGATTCTGAACTCGATGCTCAATTTGAATGCTCTGACGTTTCTGATGATGACAACAAAGTCCCTCTCAATGTGACAGGTAGGTCCTATATGCACAGCTAAGCAGGCAGCTACCCTGCGATTTAAGTGGGAATTTCAGTATGGCAATAGCACACAATATTTCCTGTCTATTTTTTTCAAAGAAACTAGTTTCTGTGTGTGTTTTGTTTTGCTTGAATAATTGGATATCTACCATATATAGTACTTTCAGGACTGTAAGGTGCTACTGTTTTCCCCAATTTGGACCCATGTGCCTTATTCAGTTATTGATCTCTTTACCTTTTGTATGGCTAAAGAAGGGAACACTTGTATGCACATCCCTTTACAAAGACACGCAAGCAACATTCTCTCTCAAGTGATATATGCATTGTCTATGAACTAGGGAATGCAGCTGGTCTCACCTCAAAATGTCAGTTACAGAAAGTTTAAGTTAAATGCACAGCACTAATATAATCTCACTGTGACTGTGTGAAAGGGCATCCTCAAAATGGGTTGACTCACCTGAAAAGAAATTTATCTTTTGACTTGATGGCAGAGAAGTATGCTACCAAAAAACAATGTAATTTTCCCTTTCTGGAAAAAATGTCGACTGAGATTTCCAAACAATTGAAACTGTTTGTTGCTGTGTCTGAGTAGAATTAGTGTTGTGCTTAAATAGGTACTGCAGCGACAGGGATAAAATCACATCTCATGAGCTTCATCTTACCATTGCCAAATCAGACACATTTTATGCACATCGCTAGTTTCTTTAAAGTCAACTGCCGCCGGTCAGTCAGTTTGTGTCACTCCAAGTCCTTTGTTGTATTTTAGATTCAGAGGTACACAATAATTGCAGATGGCTGTATGAATAAAGTGGGTCACACAGAGTCGCGATGGCTGGGGGGTTGAATTAACTACGATAACTGATGAGTGGTTTACGCGTGCCAAATAGCCGTTCAAGGGATTTGAAAATGGCAATTAATTTTATTGAATGCTTTTGCAAGTGTGTAGGTTAAGCTTTCCTCCATGTTATTTTATGTTTTCCTATGTCCCTCTTTTTGTTAAGGGTCTTTGTGACTCATTGCAGGGCTAACACCTTTCCGGTACTCGCCGAAAATCTGGTTTTTAAAAACTGTTTAAGGTTTAACCGGAAAATCCTGTTTCTAAAAGTAACTTGATTAGCGGCACTTGACCATAATTATGTCAAAAGTCATGTGACGTACGTCTTTTAACTTAACAGACCTACCTCCTTGAGGGGAGATTGTGCTTTAAATTTAGATATCTGACTTTTATTTCTGTTTTCAGATGATGATTCTGATGATACAGTTGAAGATGTCCACAACTTCGACTTTTTGGATGATTGCACCGAAGACTCTACCAACGTGACAGGTAGGTCCTATGCCCCACAAAACAAGCAGCTACCTTGCAATCTAGGAGGGAATTCTGCAAGGTAATGGGAGGCAGAACCAAAGTTTGGGTTGTTAATGGATTGGGAAACAAAAACTGAATTGTTAGTGGTTGCCATCATGGCCACATATTTCTACATCTGTTTCTTGTTTCACTTCGTGTGTTGTAGTGGCACAGAGACATGTTTACCATCTTACGTCTCATGAGAGCATCAGTATTCTAAGCAGATGATGAAGGTACAGTGTACTGGTCTGTTTCCTCAATCCAAAATAATTTTTTCTTTGATGAGAGATTCTGAAACATTTGCACTTTTGTTTTCAAGTTTTGCTGCGGAAGAAGGAAAGAAAAATTTGGCGGAAAGAGAGTATCCTTTTTCAAGAGAATTACTACTGCTCCCCCACATACTCGATGCTTACCCTGATAGCTAAAACACACACAGACAACCAGGCATGTACTCAACAGTCTCTGGTACAGGGCATTGTCTGCACAGCTGATTATATTGCCTGCAGGGACTTACTTTTTTTTTGAAATAACTCATGCCAAAAACATAGAGGCAAGCTTATTAAGCATGGCCAAGAGACGCAATGCTGCTGATTGGGTAAGACCTGCCATCTGAGCTGTTGGGCCCCAAGAGTGCAGACGTGTACGTGATCAAGAAACATGTACGGCGGCTCCCATCAGAAAACAACTGCATCAAAGCAAATATCTTCATTTAGCAAGTTTTTCCATTTCTATGTCAGAGGGGCTTTATTGATCCCATATCGTGACTGTGTTCTACGCCTTGTCTTCGGCTGAGTGTAACGTACTGGTTCTCATCAAATAAGAACTGTGTTGCTACACATAAAGCACAGGCAATGCACAGATGATTTGAAAGCACTTTGCAATTAGTTTGTAATTATTTGTATAACAGGGTTTTCATTTCATGCATCTCAAATGAGTGTCTGAAATTAAAGGAGCGTCTGAAATGTAATGTATTTAGTATAAGTTATTTATAAAATGCTGACTGTTAGCAAAGGATAACAGACCCGGCAGAAATATAACCAGGCCAGGCCAACTATCATGCCTGCATGTCCAAACCACAAATCTGGTTCTCTTTGAAGAGCAGAATTTATTGAATTTAATGTCTGTATCCTCACAGGAGCCCATCGACGTCATCACTTTCCTCTCGATCGGGCCATGGAATGTGCTGAACACCCCAAAGGAGCAAGTGTTACCTCTTCCCCCGACCCAGCGTCTGAGACATCTGAGTGTAAGTCAGTTTATTGTTACTTTCACATTAAAGATAATGGTGTACTATGTAAGGAGTCGTTTTCTTTGGCAAATTGGATCTCAAAAACCCTTCGGGCAGATTTGATGTGGAGAAACATGTACTACCCACAGAGCTGCCAACTGCTACAATTTTGGCGTAGAATGCTACGATTTTGCTGTAATTGCTACGCTAAACTCTACGCTACGTTCAAACACAAAATGACAGGCATGCAAAATGTTCAATCATCGCTCGACAATCAACAATGAACATAGCACAAGTAGCCGAGTACCAATGGTTGCGAACCAGTCTGTTATGACTGATTGAGGTTGTCCACGTGACTTGCTTTGCCAATCGTGAATTTCGTTGCAAGCATTTGCCTTTCCGGTGACTCTCTGGGCCAATTGCGAATTTGATTAGAATGCACGATGTACTTGTAATGTCGTACTGTATTAGGGCTTCTGATATTTTACCAGGTAATGGAACAATTTTACTAGCCAATGCAACTACAGGCTTTTAACCAAAAGTATGACGTCTTACTAGCGCCAAAACAATATATTCGTAATTAACCCGTGAAAGTGACTAATTTTCACGCAAAAATTCAATTAAACGTGTTAATTACTCATTTTCACATGTTAATGACTATTTTAAGTGTTAATGTCTAATTTTCAGTTTTGGCTCGCCTCCTGATAGCTTACTAGCGCCAAAACAAAAATTTCATGCGTTAATTACTAATTTTCATGTGCCTTGTGACTGTGGAGGTTCAATGCACATGCGCGACTGTTACACCGGCCAGAGCGAAAATCCTGCGATTCAATACTTTTCTGGCCCATAGTTCTTTATAGTCTACTTGCCAAAAAGAGTACCTGGAAATGTCTGTTCCTGTAAACTTTTATGACGGAAATGTAATCTATAGGGTATGTAGAGTCAAATTAGCTTGGTTGCCTAAAGTTACACTTTGGGAAATTCTCAGAATCCAAGATGGCCGCCCAACGGTCATCTTGAAGATGGTCAATATATAACTTTTGATCCAGATGGGCTAAAGAGTCGTGTAATACCTCAATATAGGTTTTTTTGATGTCAGCGAGTTCATTTCTGAGGTTGGTTTGTCAATCCTGTCAACAGAATCCAAGATGGCCGCCAAGATGGCCGTCAAAATATATAAAAACACATTTCTCGCCATATCTGGGTTTCTAAAGCAGCTAGATTCATGATCTTAGTGCTGATCATGTTTCCAAAGGCTGGGAAGCCGTTCTGATATTACCCAGATGCAAGATGGCTGCCAAGATGGCAGGTAAACATCATTCACGCTCAAATCAATGTCACACAAAAATAAGGAAAACGCCATATTTGTTTGTCTTTTGTCTGAAAAAACATGTTAGCATCCAGTTAAAGAGGCAACTTTCAGGACCTCAATCAAGTCCATGTGGGAAAGTCCATGTCCAAAAGCAGCTTAGCTGGCACGCCACGACCGAAATAGAACTCTACTGCTCTTGCGTTACAGCAAACAAACGATTCAAACTTTGAAACCATATCTCCTTCTTCAATGTCAGCTTCTTTCTCGTCTTACTGGTCGTCTTCAACAAACTCCTCCTCTTCCTCTTCCTTCTCCTCCTCCTCCTCCTCTTCCTCCTCTTCTTCCTCCTCCTCGTCCTCCTCCTCCACCACAGGCTCATGCTTCGTGTAAGGGCTGCAGCAGCCACCTCCTCCCTCGCAATAACAGTATTCAGTGCACGTAAGTCTCCCACTGTGGCAACTGCACTTCTTCTCGCTGCACGCTTTCCCCTCGGCGCTGCAACTACAGCTCACGACATCTAAGAGCTGCTGCGGTGCTATCGGCGCATTAGACAGCGATTGTGTCACAGCACCAGATTCATCGATATCCCATCCGAAGCAGCGGATATCATGAGCCTCGGCTGGTGGATCTTTATGGTCTGCTGCTTTCCACAACATCATCTGCAGATGTGCTCGGAGAGCATGCAGCCTCAGGTTGCAATCTGTTGGTGGTAGCCTCTTCAAAGGTGGTGGTTTCTTCCTGCCCAGATACAGTTTGGATCTTGTACCATTGCGGGACTTGGCCTTCTTCTGCCTGTACAGCGCGAGGAAGAATGAGTCGGCAGTGGCCTTAAGTTGGTCATGACTGACGTCTGGCTCCCCAAGGACATCTTGCAGGCCTAGGATGTCGCTGTTTCCAAGCACCTTGAGCGCTGACTTCTTGCCCTTGTAACAGGGGTACGACACGGTGTCGCAGCCCGATAAGGCGTGCATGCCGAGTAGCTGACCACACTTGTCCCCCAATTTGTCCACTGTTGTGTCAAGCACCGTGCCGTCCCACTTCTCCATCTGGATGCTCTTCTGTATCCTCTTCCTCCATGCCAAGTACACGAGAAGGACGAACACATCAGTGTCGTCACACAGCACCCTGATCGTCTCCGCCCCGCCTGCTGCAGCCTTCAGCATGTAGCTGCACAGCGTGATATCCGCCTCCTCATGGGTGACAAGACAATCGAAACTGCTGACAAGCTCCACGTTGTTCTGCAGAGGATATCCACAGAGGATGTTGCTGAGGAGGCGTTTGTTGTTGGCATTCTTCATGATAGCTTCTCTGTGTGGGAGGGGGGTTGTGGGTGTCAGACGGAAGTCCTTTGATCCTTCCCCTGCCCTCCTCATCCTCTCGTGGTCCTTCGCAGTTGGCTGATTCTCATGGTACCTGTCAAACAACACCAGTTTCTGTGCTGCTGGAGGATAGCGGCTCAGTCGAGCGCCGAAACTCGCGACAAAATCTCCTGCTGTCCCCGCAACAGGCCACACAACATGGTACAGGAGTCGACCAGCACCACGTCTGGTGCAGGTGCGTTGTTGACCGGCACACCAAGACACTTGACGAGCACAGCCTTGTCTCCTTTCCTCAAACTCCCGAATTCGTCGATGAGAGATGGAGGTACGGGACTGAGTTCGTACTTGAAGATGTCTGTCGCCTTCACACCACGTTGTTGCCTAATGATCTGAAGCCGTACGAATAATGTTTCAATGTCAAAGATGGCCTTGTCTTTCACAACCACTACCTTTTTCATCTCCTGCATGGTCTTCACTTTCCTCTCGATCGGGCCATGGAATGTGCTGTGAAGCGAAGCGGCGAACTGTTCACTTTGAGTGCTGCCGATCTTGAGTGCATCTTGGACATTTAGGCCTACTTTTGCTGGCGCGATCTGCCCGTTGACGATGTTGTACAGGTCAGTGGACTCAACAATGAGAGGGTGCGAGAACTTCTGCAGTTCCTCTGCAATCTTCGTCCGGTCTGCTGCGTCCATCGCTCGCCTTCTTTCACCTTCCTCTTTGTGCTTGCTCTCCTTCTGTCCATCCCCACCATCGAGACCCATCGGCTTTTCTGAAAGTTGCCTCTTTAACTGGATGCTAACATGTTCTTTCAGACAAAAGACAAACAATATGGCGTTTTCCTTATTTTTGTGTGACATTGATTTGAGCGTGAATGGCGTTTACCTGCCATCTTGGCAGCCATCTTGAATCTGGGTGATATCAGAACGGCTTCCCAGCCTTTGGAAACATGGTCAGCACTAAGATCATTAATCTAGCTGCTTTAGAAACCCAGATATGGCGAGAAATGTGTTTTTATATATTTTGACGGCCATCTTGGCGGCCATCTTGGATTCTGTTGACAGGATTGACAAACCAACCTCAGAAATGAACTCGCCGACATCAAAAAACCCTATATTGAGGTATTACACGACTCTTAAGCCCATCTGGATCAAAAGTTATATATTGACCATCTTCAAGATGACCGTTGAGCGGCCATCTTGGATTCTGAGAATTTCCCAAAGTGCAACTTTAGGCAACCAAGCTAATTTGACTCTCCGTACCCTATAGATTACATTTCCGTCATAAAAGTTTACAGGAACAGACATTTCCAGGTTTCATACATGACATGGAAGGCTGGCTGGTAGACTATTAATCCGATGCAAATTAACAATAAGAGCTGAACGCATGTGTTACAGTGTAGATAACAGTGACATACAACTGTGTGTCCGACAACTTCTTGAATAACGAATTCTATCGAAAGACATTTGTGAAAGTGTGTTAGCCTAGACCGAACAGATCAGTCTGCTAGTGGTCGGACCTTTAGCACACGTCCGGCCACACACCATTTTTCCTCTCTCGATTCGAACATTTTCGGATCAATTGTCTTTCACTAATAGTAATACACTATAAAGCAGATGTATGAGTGTTTTAGTGGAAATGAATATGAGGCACAGCTGCCTGCCTGACAACTTGTCGAATAAGGAATTATATTGAAAGATATATGTGAAAGTGTGTGAGCACAGCTGATCAAAAGTCCGTCTGCTAAAAGCAGCTTCGATTCGAAAGTTTTTGGGGTCGATTATTCTTTTTTAAGTTACCCAAAACAACGTTAAGAAAAGCGCTATTGCAGAAAACTGACATGCATCTTCCCGTCGGATAACTTGCTCGATAAGGCCTTCTATTAAAAGATATTTCAGAAATATTGTGAGAGTGATGTTTGACGGACGTTGTAGCCTCTCAGTGCGGACTCTTAAAGTCCGACTACTGTGACCAAAAACGAGGCAAAATTGAAAATAAGTAATTAACACTGTTATTTACTAATTTTCACGTGAAAATGGTAACCTTAGGTTCTGGCACTAGTAAGCCGTCATACAAAAGCGTTTTGGTGTTCATATCTTTTTGGTTTGTTTGTTTGTTTGCCGACCACGAAGGGCCATATCAGGGTGGTGCTGCTTTGACATATAACGTGCGCCACACACAAGACAGAAATCGCAGCACAGGCTTCATGTCTCACCCAGTCTCATTATTCTGACAACGGACCAACCAGTCCTAGCACTAACCCCATAATGCCAGACGCCAGGCGGAGCAGCCACTAGATTGCCAATTTTAAAGTCTTAGGTATGACCCGGCCGGGGTTCGAACCCACGACCTCCCAATCACGGGGCGGACACCTTACCACTAGGCCAACCGTGCCGGTATATATTTTTGGTACCTGGTTCATGATCTGTTCAATTTCAAACTAAGCATGCACAAGTTTTAATTTACTTTCATTCTGTATGCAGGTACCAAAAGCCCGACATCACCGGAGGAAAATACAAGCAAAGGTATGCATGCATGTCTTCAGTGACTGAGAATGTTTATGGGATGAATGAGAGTTGCCTAAACTTCTACTGCAATATGTTTAAGGCATTCATCCCCGTTTCATTTCATTCAATCCTATTAGGCCAGTAAAGGCACCCCACTTGACTCTGTGGTACTTTTTTCCTGATCAAAAATTTCTTTCACAGTGGTCACATGACGATGCTCAAGCAAGGGTACCCCCCAAATCGACCTGACATAAAAAAAGGAGTACCCCCCAAAAAAAACAATAGTTGGGAAAAAGAACCCATCTATCTTTCTCTCTCTCTCTCTCTCTCTCACTGTCCGTCTCTTTCTCTCTGTCTTTCTCTCTCTCTGTCAATCTCTCTCTCTCTCTCTCTCTCTCTCTCTCTCTCTCTCTCTCTCTCTCTCTCTCTCTCTCTCTCTTTCTCTCTCTCTCTCTCTCTCTCTCACCCCCATTGGTTTGTATATGGGTCTGTGGCCTTAGTAATATAAACCATTATCTTTCTCTCTCTGTTCTGTTTGTATGTCCGTGTGTATATATGATTAGAGTAGTATGAAAAAGAAAGAATTTCTGTAATGCTTATGCCACAAACCTTGTAAAATAAGATTTGATTCAATTTGGTCTTCCCCCTCTTCCATTTCAGGCAGTTTTCTTTGTTGTTGCTATAACTGCGAATAAAGGGTGTGTCATTATTTTTTATGAACAAGGAACATAGTTTTTGTTACTGTGAAAGAATTTTGGAATTGTTCTCTAATAGTTGGGGGGATGCTGTCCTGACCCTGTTGAAGGTCGGCACTTGTATAGATATATATATATTTTGTTATTATTATAAGGACCTTTAAACTAACCCCTCTTTTTCCTTTCTTTTGTGATGTAGTTTCCAACTTCATTATTCAAGTATCATGGGTTTCAGGAGTCAAAATCCAGACAGAGGGCAAGCGATACTTTTGTATCTTCTGCGAAAAGTACTTTGCTCAACACCTCAACTGGCACCTCATAAAAAGCCACAGCGAGGAGGCAGATGTTGCTGCGGCCCAGGCTCTTCCGGAGCCCCAACGCTCGCAGGCCCTCTTGATCATCCGAAACCATGGCAGAGACGGAATTAATTGGTATGTGTCCTGCAAGGAGCTAAACCAGATCACAAGTGGTCATGGAAAGCACTTGTGCACCATTGTGCCAGTTCTGATTTTTAGACTACAATAGCTAGTTTTCTTATATACTAATTGCAAAAGATAGTACAGGGGTACCTGCAATGACTTGCCAGAAGTGTCCTTAAATTGAAGGTGGCCTGTCATGTTGACGGGTAATTTTGGTAGGGATAATAGACAAATGGACAACAGAAAGCGTCAGCACACTCTGGTTTACGTAAACTATCAGTTTCTGAACAGACATTGCCAGGTTTTTTACGCACCGTACAAACACCCTTTCATTTAAACAATCACCGCTTGCGAACATCCTAAGTACCCTCCGTAAAGAGCTAGCATTTTTTCAAGATTTTATTTTTGCATGGCCTGCAGGATTGTCTAGTACCAAAATCAGACGCTTTTTGGCGCTAGTACTAAAATCTAAATAATAAATTGACGACTTGTAACACAAGCATTCATTAATCCTAAAAGATTTGTTTTTCATCAAAAAAAGATCATTACAATTCGAAGTTTTGAAAAATGGACAAAAAGGGAGTCCGGAAGCATGTCACGCAAAGAAGTGTTTCCCGAAGCAGACACATTTTTTGCATTGAACTTGCTTCTTTGAAGCCAAACTCCACCGTTAAGTTTGTGTGACTCGCAGTCGTTGTTGCATTTTAGATTCAGAGTTACACAAGATAAGGCGAGTCGCATTGAAATCACAAACTGACGACTAGATTGTGAAAAAAAAGGAAAGTTGATCACACTCCGGGGTCCACGATGGCTATGGCGTTAGATAAACCATGCAAAAATAAATTCATTGAAAATTGCTGGCTCTTTACGTAAGGCACCTCAGATATTCTCAAGCGGTGAGTGTTCTAACAAAAGGGTGTTTGTACTGTGTGTCTTTGATGGTTTGCGGGAGGCTTACTGTGCCTTAAAAGGGATGTGGTCTCTCATCGGAGAGGCCACACATTGCAGGTACAACTCCACACACTTTTTAACTTTGTGACTTTCATTGCCGTGCACTGATACATTGAGCACAAAAAAGTAAAGGATATTTTTTTCAATGGTATACCCCAGATAACAGCAGTTATTTGGTCAGAAATATACGTGTATTTGAAAATCAGTCTTTCTTCTGCTCAAAAATGTGTTTCTGGAATCTGAGCAATATCTGGGTATGATGTCACTGGTCCGTGACCACATCTACTCTCAAAAATTGTGTTTTGTGATGGCTTGATTCACTTTCAACCGTTGAAACAGTGACTTAAACTGAATATTTTACATTTTTTACATTCGAAAGTTTATTTGGTGTCTTACCTAATGGTTCATACAAATTTCTTTCAAATCTGTCGCGCTGTCAGGCTGATCTAGTGTGTAAAACAGAGTGACCACAAAACGGAAAAATAGCCAAAAATCAATGGTTTTTATGGTGTTTTTGCTGGGTAGCTGCAGGGTCTCCAAATTTCACAGAACTTAACTTTTTGTGCTCAGTGTATATACAGCAGACTTGCGCTCTTCAGTCTATTTGTTTGTATGTTTGTTAACCTTCGCCGGCACTCGTGGGTCCGTGCGGACCCAGAAGGGTGTTTGATTGCAAATATCTTTTAAACGAGTTGGAATTTTTTAATGAGCTTTTAGAAATGCCTCAGACACCTAACAAGCTATCATCTCCTGAAAGCTCATTAAATTTCAGTGATAATTAATTAATTAATTAATGGTCAAATTTAGACTACACACGGAAGCATTCGTGGGGACGTGCGGACCCATACTTCTCAAAGAAGGAAAAGCGTGTATACCCTTCCGAGGCACTCGTGGGTCCGTGCGGACCCAGAAGGGTGTTTGATTGCAAATATCTCTTAAACGAGTTGGAATTTTTTAATGAGCTTTTAGAAATGCCTCAGACACCTACAAAGCTTTCATCTCCTAAAAGCTCATTAAATTTCAGTGATAATTAATTAATTAATTAATTAATGGTCAAATTTAGACAACACACGGAAGCATTCGCGGGGACGTGCGGACCCATACTTCTCAAAGAAGCAAAAGCGTGTATACCCTTCCGAGGCACTCGTGGGTCCATGCGGACCCATACTTCTCAAAGAAGGACAATTGTGCAAACCCTTCCGTGGCACTCGTGGGGCCATGCAGACCCATAATATTTTACCAAATACCGTGTGTAGTCTAAATTTGACCATTAATTAATTAATTAATTATCACTGAAATTTAATGAGCTTTTAGGAGATGATAGCTTTTTAGGTGTCTGAGGCATTTCTAAAAGCTCATTAAAAAATTCCAACTCGTTTAAGAGATATTTGCATCAAACACCCTTCTGTGTCCGCACGGACCCACGAGTGCCACGGAAGGATATGCATATTTTTCTTTCTTTGAGAAGCATGGGTCTGCACGGCCCCACGAGTGCCACGGAAGGATATGCACATTTTTCCTTCTTTGAGAAGCATGGGTCTGCACGGCCCCACGAATGCGTCCGTGTGTAGTCGATAATGAGTGCCGGCGAAGGTTAATGCCCAGTCCACCACAAAGGGTTATGTATCGATTGGACATTGGATTTCCCTTCTTTGAGCCATGTGACGTCAGAGGCCTACAAAACTTCATATTTTGGCGTTTCAGGTTGACCGAAACTTCAAAGGAACTACAAAACACACGTCATGTGTTTGATTGCATGTGTGTGTGCTGTTCAATGTCAAAACAACAACAAAGTCAGTACATGACGTGTGTTTTGTAGTTCCTTTGAAGTTTCGGTCAACCTGAAACGCCCAAATATGAAGCTTATGTGTTTGATTGCATGTGTGTGTGTGCTCGTTCAATCGTTAAAACAACAAAGTCAGTACCTGAAAGGAATTCGATCGATACATAAATGTTATTTGCGTTTTTGACCAAAATATGACATTTTACACAGATCGAGACAGTCATTGTTCTCCGAGACTGCGCTAGCAGTCGAGGTGAACAATGACTGTCGAGATCTGTGTAAAATGTCATATTTTGGTCAAAAACGCAAATAACGTATAATATCAGGGCGGTTGCTCTTCAGTGTAATGCACCATAAAAGAGGAGTCACACTACACAAATTCTAACTTATCTTTGATGCAATTCATGGTCTCATTGATTTTTGGGTTGTTCTTGTTGATTATTTTATTTTATCATATTCGTTCCATTTTCTTGTATTAATACACATCCCACAAAATAATTTTTAAATCCAACCAACATGGTGGTTTTTTTTTTACCTTTCTATGCCCTCCAGCAAGAAATAGTGGAGAGCGAGCTTTTCTTGCTTTCAAATTTATATTAATGAGCTAATTACAGGGTTCGTACAGGTCATGGAAAACCTGGAAAGTCATGGAATTTGATTTTTAATTTTCCAGGCCTGGAAAGTCATGGAATTTCAATTCAAGTCATGGAAAGTCATGGAATTTAACAAAAATAAGAAAGAAAAAAAATTAACCTTTAGCACGCCAGCGGCTATTTTCGTCGCCCAGCCATCCCCCGCCCCCCCCCCCCCCCCCCCCCCCCCCCATTGCCAGCCAGAGACACTGCGTAGAAACTGACTCAAATTCAGTGCAAAGCAAGCCAGTGTCAAAACTGGCAGTGACAAGACGTAAAAAGTTTGCGTGTTCGGAAATGGCGACCTGTGGATCTAGTCATGGAAAATGTTATTCAGGCTCATGGAAAGTCATGGAAAAGTCATGGAATTTTGTTTCTAAAAACCAGTGGGGACCCTGTAATTATAACATTTAATCATCATCAAAAACCTTGTCAATGCTTTCAATGTGTGTGTGATTCAGAAGTCGTTAGGTAATCTGGCAGTCATTAAAACAAGGTAGGGGTCAAATTAAAAGTTTTAAAGTTGCCACAGCGCTCCAAAAACTCAATAATGTTTGTTGCGGTTTTACAAAACGTGATCCAGATTCACTGAAGGGGGCCGGGGACTCAAAATAACCATTTTTTCATGTTGGGAGTCGTTTAGCTATGTTTTAGATATGGTTAGCTCTGTTAGCTGTATCATTCTGTTTTTTTTCTTTTCCTCTCACTTTGAAGGCCTGGGAATTATGTATTTTTGTCAGTATTGTTTTTTATTTTGTATTTTGTACGTTATTGTCTCCATGGAAGGTGTGATTTTTTGGGTGCTCATTTTTAGTAGTCTTTAGCATGTACAACAAAGGCATTTTGAGGAACAGCTGTCAATTTCTGTTTCAGGGAACTACAGCAAGTTCACGAGAGAAGAAGAGAAGGCCGTGAGGAAGCTTTTTCAAGCTTCCATTTTGGGAGGAAAGCTTCCAGGAAAGAAACAAATTTTGTTGGGCATTGCAGGCAGCCAAACACTGGAAGGGAGATACTGGACCCAAATTAAAGATAAAGCAGTCGCCATTGTTTAATACTTTGAGGGAAGTTAAAAGAAATATTTTTGTCGACAAGCAAAGTGGTTACAAGCCCCCCGGTCATACACTTTTTTTTTCGTAAAGCACAGATTTTTTGCTCCCACCCATGCAGTTGGAAAACCTTTTCAAATCTCTTGTGTTGTTTTAAACTTTTGCTCTAAAAATTTGGAATGACACAAATTTTGATGTGAAAATTGATTCGGATTATCACTTGATTATGTTTCATGATTTTTTTCTGGTTTACCTTGTTTCTTTTTGGTGTAAATATGTGGACGTCTGCACTGACAGATGTCATGACAGCTGTCCTTTGTATGAGATTTTCTGGGTTGTGGATAACTCCCATTGATCATGACTTTTGTATGGACCCGCAGCATTGTAACGTGTATTTGCTCTGTCCAGTAGGAAAACGTTTTTAAGTCTTCTTGTGTTGTTTTAAACTTTTGCTCTAAAAATGTGGTTCCCATTGAACCTCAGTACAGAATGATTATGGTTTGCAAAATATATGTTGCTTACTTGATTCTTGAGAATTGTGTTTGTTTTCGCTCCCCCCGCGGGTTAGGGGGAGTCCCATATTGGTTGGGACGAGAAAGAATTTACCCGATGCTCCCCAGCATGTGGTAAGAGGCGACTAACGGATTCTGTTTCTCCTTTTACCCTTGTTAAGTGTTTCTTGTATAGAATATAGTCAATTTTTGTAAAGATTTTAGTCAAGCAGTATGTAAGAAATGTTAAGTTCTTTGTACTGGAAACTTGCATTCTCCCAGTAAGGTAATATATTGTACTACGTTGCAAGCCCCTGGAGCAAATTTTTGATTAGTGCTTTTGTGAACAAGAAACAATTGACAAGTGGCTCTATCCTATCTCCCCCCTTCCCCCGTCGCGATATAACCTTCGTGGTTGAAAACGAGGTAAAACACCAAATAAAGAAAGAAAGAAAGTCTGTTTTCGCCAAGTGAGGGTGTGTGACTGTGGCTGTGAGTGTGTTTGTGACAGTAAATTCAACACTATGAGTGACAAAGAACTGACGACTGTGTGTGACAGGGAATAGGACACGTGTCATTCGCCTGTAAGTGTAATCATTATATTTTGTAACCATCAAAAACAATTTCCCTTGAAATCAAAACATTAACAAGTAAGAAAAAATGACATCTGAAAATGGCATTCAATGGTTACTCATGCTCTCTCTCTCTCTCTCTCTCTCTCTCTCTCTCTCTCTCTCTCTCTCTCTCTCTCTCTCTCTCTCTCTCTCTCTCTCTCTCTCTCTCCTCTCTCTCTCTCTCTCTCTCTCTCTCTCTCTCTCTCTCTCTCTCTCTCTCTCTCTCTCTCTCTCTCTCTCTCTCTCTCTCTCTCTCTCTCTCTCTCTCTCTCTCTCTCTCTCTCTCTCTCTCTCTCTCTCTCTCTCTCTCTCTCTCTCTCTCTCTCTCTCTCCTGAAAACAAACAAACATTGAGGAACCAAAGCTAAATAGCGTTTTAAAGTATAAGCTCAAGAGGATACTTCCCACTGTGATATTAATTACTAGTGTGTTTTTGTGAGGGTGCTTTAACGTTTCAGTTATAGGGAGTAGCACATGTTTGTGATATGATCCGTGCATGTCTTAAACAAGTAATGGCAGTGCATATTAGCAGATCTGCATTTTCAACCATCAAGTTATTCACGAATGGTAGTCGTCCGATGTTGGAATATAGCGTGTTCGTTTCTTGTGTTTTTAGTCTCTCGTTTGTTTTCTTAGTTATATGAAGTCTTACATCGCGCGCGTATCTCCAGACTCTGACTCGAGGCGCAGGGATCTATTTATGCCGTGTGAGATAGAATTTTTTACACAATACATCACGCATTCACATCGACCAGCAGATCGCAGCCATTTTGGCGCATATCCTACTTTTTACGGCCTATTATTCCAAGTCACACGGGTATTTTGGTGGACAATTTTGTTATCAATGCCTATGCAATTTTGCCAGGAAAGACCCTTTTGACAATCGTGGGATCTTTAACGTGCACACCCCAATGTAGTGTACACGAAGGGACCTCGGTTTTTCGTCTCATCCGAAAGACTAGCACTTGAACCCACCACCTAGGTTAGGAAAGGGGGGAGAAAATTGCTAACGCCCTGACCCAGGGTCGAACTCGCAACCTCTTGCTTCCGAGCGCAAGTGGGTTACCACGCAAACAATCCTTGAATCTTTTAAAGCACGATAAAAAGATCAAGTATCGATCCTCATATCAAACAGACAATGAAGTAAGGCGTCCGCCCCGTGATCGGGAGGTCGTGGGTTCGAACCCCGGCCGGGTCATACCTAAGACTTTAAAATTGGCAATCTAGTGGCTGCTTCGCCTGGCGTCTGGCATTATGGGGTTAGTGCTAGGACTGGTTGGTCCGGTGTCAGAATAATGTGACTGGGTGAGACATGAAGCCTGTGCTGCGACTTCTGTCTTGTGTGTGGCGCACGTTATATGTCAAAGCAGCACCGCCCTGATATGGCCCTTCGTGGTCGGCTGGGCGTTAAGCAAACAAACAAACAAAAATTCAAAATCAAAGAATACAATCTTTAGCTGCGCACCCTAGCTTTGCGAAATAAAGTGTTGGTTTGGTTACCAACACCCCATCCCGCCATTTAATTTTAACACACACAAATTTAAAAGATTGAAAATTATTCAGAATATAATTTTCTAAATAAAGTTTTGGTCTTGGTTGAAAAATTGCGACACGACCTTAATTCATGCTAACATTCTTTTTAGGTTAAATTTTTTTTTTTTTTTATTTAAAATTTTTTTTTAATTTTTTTTTTTTTTTAAACTAAGCTTTGGTTTTGTAACGAAAATCCGGCCTAAAGTCTTTTCATGCGCAAAAAAAAAAAAAAAAAAAAAAAAAAAAAACCCCCCCCCCCCCCCCCCCCCCGGTTTTGTAACGAGAATATGGCCTTAAGTCTTTTCATGCGCAAAAAAAAAAAAAAAAAAAAAAAAAAAAAATTTACCCCCCCCACCTATTTTTTTTTTTAATAATTCGGGATTACTGGTAGCTTTTTTGTACTACCACGCATAGCCATATGTAACGCTATTTTGATAGAGTTGATAGTATTTACAGCTTTCCGGTCATAATTATGTCCGGTTATCACTCACTTTTAGTTGGCGGATGTCCAGATATAACACGTGTTTCAGAATCTCTATTTTTGGGTGTGTAACTTTCAATAATGAGTGTTTTTAAAAAAAAAATTCTCAAAAAGTATTCTTAAAGTCTGACACATGTTTATACTCGCACTCCGTTTCTGTAGCTTTAGCAATAAACAAGTCCAGATATAACACATTTTTCTTTGCGGCAAATGTCCAGAGATCCACCCCTCAGACACGTATGTGTGTGTGTGTGT
>NW_027127832.1:10000-14074 GCF_037325665.1 Littorina saxatilis | reverse complement strand
CGTAACCAGAACATTCTGGAACGCTGAAGAAGAAGAAGGTTCCTGGTATCAATGCCGAGAGTTCAATACTCGTTTTTGTTGACGCTCAACGAAAGAGAATCACTGTATAGCGTCTTAAACAAAATGTCTCACTTTTGTCAAGTAGTTCACGGCGGCTATCTTAAGATGGACCTTCCCATACAACATATTAAGTCATTGAAATCTAACAAAACTTTTCAATGTTCTGTTCACGGATGACCTTCCCATATCAACTCATTGAAATCTAACAAAACTTTTCCATTTTCTGTTCACGGATGAGCTTCCCATACAACATATCAAGTCATTGAAATCTAACAAAACTTTTCAATTTTCTGTTCACGGATGAGCTTCCCATACAACATATCAAATCATTGAAATCTAACACAACTTTTCAATTTTCTGTTCACAGATGACCTTCCCATATCAACTCATTGAAATCTAACAAAACTTTTCAATTTTCTGTTCACAGATGAGCTTCCCATATCAACTCATTGAAATCTAACAAAACTTTTCAATTTTCTGTTCACGGATGACCTTCCCATATCAACTCATTGAAATCTAACAAAACTTTTCAATTTTCTGTTCACAGATGACCATCCCATTTATCAACTCATTGAAATCTAACAAAACTTTTCAATTTTCTGTTCACGGATAACCTTCCCATATCAAGTCATTGAAATCTAACAAAGCTTTTCAATTTTCTGTTCACAGATGACCTTCCCATAATCAACTCATTGAAATCTAACAAAACTTTTCAATTCTCTGTTCACAGATGACCTTCTCATATCAACTCATTGAAATCTAACAAAACTTTTCAATTTTCTGTTCACAGATGAGCTTCCCATACAACATATCAAATCATTGAAATCTAACCAAACCGTTCAATTCTCTGTTCACAGATGACCTTCTCTTATCAACTCATTGAAATCTAACAAAACTTTTCGATTTTCTGTTGACAGATGAGCTACCCCGCTTCAGCCAGGAGCCCCAGTCAGCCGTCATAGCGCACCATCAACCCCTCACACTCCACTGTCGGGTGGAGCCCCCTGAAACCCGGGTGCGATGGCTCTTCAACGGGGAAACCCTGGACCCGGGCTCCCACCCGGGCTTGGAGAGGGTGGGCAGCGACCTGAAATTTGCTCGCTTCCGTCACGGAGGGGAGGGGGAGGGTCCTGGCAACGACGGGGAATACAGGTGCACGGCCACCACTGATGTTGGTACCATCGTCAGCAGGCCTGCCGTGGTGTCCAAACCAGGTGAGTGTTTTTGTGTGAATTTAAAGAAATTGCTTAGTTAATTCCTTTCTCCGCAGGATGTAACTCTGTGCATATGTGTTTCCTCCTTTGACGCTTCTTTCAATTCAAAATGTACTATACGCCTGTATCCAAGTTCTAGTTTGTTTTCTTTCTCTGCCATGTCGATCTTTACATTCTAACTTCTCATTCAGGCAAAAGAGCAGCGAACACGCACGCACGGACAGACACACACACCATAAACCCCACTACACACAAACACCCTACACACCTCTACACTCACACACACACACACACACAGTATCTCTCTCTCTCTCTCCCCCCCCCCCCCCCCCCCCGTCTCTCTCTCTCTGTCTGTCTCTCTGTCTGTCTGTCTCTCTCTGTCTCTCTCTCTCTCTCTCTCTCTCTCTCTCTCTCTCTCACTCTCTCTCTCTCACTCTCTCTCTCTCCTCATTCAAAACAGTCATCCATCCCTTCTCGCCACAGCACCACAGTCTCTTCTCTTTCTTTCACCTAGCAGAACATGAACCCTTCGCCCAAGTGGATTGTTTTGGAATATTGTGCAAAGTACTACTCTAACCCTCATTGCCGGTGACAAGCCACGCAATAACAACGCCATTTTCTCTCTTTCTCTCCGCCTCCCCCCCCCCCCCCCCCCCCCCATTCCACCACCTTAACTTATATCTCCCATCTCCCCCCTAACCCTTCTCCCGCCCCCCGAGCAGACAGACGAAGCATCGTGTTGCCTCTCGTCGAGTGCCCGACTATTATTGCTCATGCAGAATAAAATAAATCTCTCAGTGCATCCCCCTTTTTGCTGAGCGCGAAAAGAAACAATTACACAACTACGGATCTTTTCACTGCCTCCAGACGAAGACGAGGCGGGAGAGGGAAAACGCCGAGGAGCGTTAAAGTCCCGAGAGTCTTCGTCGAATTTTTGTGTACGCGCTGACGGGTAAAAATACGTTTCTAGACACACCTGGAAGTTAGTAACTTGAGTGTTGTTTGATTTCTTTTTACTTGATAACAGATCGTACCTGATCTGAAATGTTTCCGTGGTTGGGAATTGATGAGTCTACCACTGCAGAAAATAAGGCAAAGCACACACCGGCACGGTTGGCCTAGTGGTAAGGCGTCCGCCCCGTGATCGGGAGGTCGTGGGTTCGAACCCCGGCCGGGTCATACCTAAGACTTTAAAATTGGCAATCTAGTGGCTGCTCCGCCAGGCGTCTGGCATTATGGGGTTAGTGCTAGGTCTGGTTGGTCCGGTGTCAGAATAATGTGACAGGGTGAGACATGAAGCCTGTGCTGCGACTTCTGTCTTGTGTGTGGCGCACGTTATATATGTCAAAGCAGCACCGCCCTGATATGGCCCTTCGTGGTCGGCTGGGCGTTAAGCAAACAAACAAACAAAAGGCAAAGCACAAGATTTGATCTCGTTGAGATTCAGAAGTTACTCCAAGCAGACGGATACAGTAATTATACTCGGAACAGACGAGTCTAGAACATACACGTAGTTGTTTAAATGCAAAATTAGACATGCTCTTATCGTACTACATAACGTGTACAGTTTTTGCGCAGAAGTTCAACGCTTTACAAATGTGATCCAGGTAGAAGACAATGCCAAATGTATCGATTGAACATTGGGTTTTCCCTTCTTTGAGCCAGAGAGAGAGACAGAGACAGACAGAGAGACAGACAGACAGACAGAGACACAGACAGACAGAGAGAGAGACAGACAGACAGATAGACAGAGAGAGACAGAGAGAGAGAGAGACAGACAGAGACAGACAAGAGACACAGACAGACAGCGAGAGACAGCGAGAGACAGAGAGAGAGAGACAGACAGACAGAGAGACATTTTAAAATTCACATTAAAGGCTACAAAAGAGTGCAGGTTTGTGTGCGTTCAGTTCTGAGCTCATTAACACTTTATGTCCCAAACAGTCTCTTGTCCTGGTGACTGAAATAGCAGAGTAGCATAGCAGTGCATTCAATCGTAACAAATAAAATGAATTGTAACTAACTAAAAATCGATCGATATATAAATGTTACGGAAGACGGACGCCAACAACAAAAGCAAGAGCCCCTCCTCGCCAATCGCCGAGGGAACAAAAAAAACAAGAGGAGCTAGAAGGTAGAAAGGCCTGACGCCGAGAGTTGCCAGGATCCATTTCGCCGGAAGGGCGTCAAGGGAGAGAACTAGACAGAAACTTGCAGAAGGAACTCGCTCCACCTGGCGGCCACAAGAGGCAGAGGGGGCCAAGGGGGGATCACTCTGGCACGCTCGGCAAGGTGGAAGCGATCGGCCCAGCTATTTGTGCTATTCATGAGCATAATGTATTTATTTAACAACATTTCGCACTTTGTTTTTTGGGGTTAGAAGCGACATAGTGTTTCTTGCGGGGCTGGCCGAGACTACCACGTGGCTTCCATTGTTCCTCGCCAAAGCAGTCTCGGCGAGGAGGGGTTGGCTGCCTCGATCGTTTCCGTGTGGCGGGGGGAGGGGTGTGCGTGTACAGGAAAAGTATTGGGACGCAGGATGTTTTTTTGGGTCTCGGCTGTATGCAGTACACGGGGATTGTATCTAGGTTCTATTTTTGTTTGTTTTTCTCCGAGAATCCCTTCTATGGTCTTTGGTTGTTGTTATTTTAGGGGGGGGGGGGGGCTGTTGAAATAGATTATTTTTTTTTCAGTACAGAAACATTTCTAATAGATAAATTATGTAAGTTCATGCAGCGGGGGGAAATCGCGCACACCCAAAAGGTTAAACAACAGGATTTAATCTTTATCAAGCATTTGG
>NW_027127832.1:0-2500 GCF_037325665.1 Littorina saxatilis | reverse complement strand
AGGGGGTTTGTGCTTTTCCTCCCGCCTTTGTGTCGAACGTGCAAAGATGATTAGTGTCACTGTGCAATGTTTGGATTTTGACAGAAAGACGAGGGTAGGATACAGGTAGATTGAGTGGAGTCTCTGTCGTCTGATAACTCGCACTCTCTCACCTGTCTCCCCCGTTGGCTTAGCTTCTTTAGGAACCGTGCAGTTTTTGTTGTAGTTTCTTTGGAAAAGATGTTTGGCTCTATTTACCTACTTTTGTATTTTTTGTTTTCTGTTGTGTGTGTTAATTTTGAGGGGATAGAGTTAGTGCACTGCGTCGTGGTGCTGAAGAGTGATTCTTCCTGTGATGTGTTTCCATTATATTTGAGTTTGTTCAGTATGGTTACTTTACAGCTAAGGTCGATAGTGTTTTACGTAGCCTCTGCGATTTCTCTAATTTTTATGCTGTGATGTCAATCTTCTTTTTTTTCCTTTGAAAAAATGTATTAATAAAGATATAAAGAATTGAATTGAGTATTATGTTTTATTTTCTACTTTCTTTCTACTCTGCTCCCCTTTGGCCATATTCTATCTGTGACTGCGGTTTCTTGTGTTAGTTGAACTGCGGTTTCTTGCGTTAGGTGAACATGTTATTCGATTCACTGCAACGATTTTGAAGAGAACAAACTGCAAATGTAATGGCTTTGAACTGTACAAACCGGCAAAATAATGGGAAAAGTATAGACGGCGGCAAACGTCACAGCAGGGGGAGGAAAGTATGGAAGGCGATTAACGTCACCACCAAGTGCGCGTGACATGAGATACATCACCGGCGTAAAACCCGAGCCGAGCGTTAGGCGAGCACCTGGAAGTCTGCAATTAGGTGCCAGGAATCCCTGCCATGCCTGCAACTGCTGCCTCCTTGCGGTTTCACAACTCGTCTTGGAGCGGAGGAAAACAGAGGTGGATGGAGGCGAAGTCGCGACATTTGCAGGAAAATCGTTGCACTTTGGATTTGGAGGTTTTCCGTCTGTAACTTTAGCAGTGTTCACTGGAATATTGTTAATACGGTATTTACCTATGTGTGTGTGTGTGTGTGTGTGTGTGTGTGTGTGTGTGTGTGTGTGTGAGTGTGTGTGTGTGTGTGTGTGATGTTTTAAAGGCAAGAAAAGATCACGTTAGCTGCTCATCCCTGCCCGTGTCGGATAGCATTTTACAAGGGTTTTATTTTGTATAAGATTTGTTTAACGATATTACATGCACGATGTAATTCACAAAATGTTATGAGTATGCATATATAAAAAAAATATACAGGTTCACATTATTTGTCAACAAAAAAAGGTTACATAGACCCAGTTTTGTAACCGTAAGTGTATGTTTTTTCATAACTCTTACAGTGATCTGAAACAATATATTTGCGAGAGAGAACAAAAGTCCATTCAAAGAAAAGAAGCGGTTCATTCCGTACGATTTCAGGCCGCATTCTGAGATCTTAGAGAACAAATGTGACTGCAAACAGTGCACCCTGTGAATTTGAATACAACACAAACACCGGGACTGTAATCTGTGTTAAAGCCTGACCAAACTTGATCGCCTTCAGACTGCAGGTTCTGAGAGGGTTGGGTGAGAGAGAAAGAGAGAGAGAGAAGTCTGAAGTCTGAAGTCTGAAGACTGAAGTCTGAATATTTTAATGAGTAGGCCTTGGGCCCTTTTCATGGAGATGAGCACAGAGGGAGAGAGAGAGAAAGGGAAAGAGAGAGAGAGAGAGAGAGAGAGAGAGAGAGAGAGAGAGAGAGAGGGGGGGAAGAAGGTTGGAGAGACAGAGAAGCGAGACAGATGGGTGTGGGTGGTTAGTATGTACATTTAGACGAGAACTTAGACCGGGTAAAAAGTAGAGGGATTGGAGAATGCAAAGACCAAAATTGTGCTCAGAAAGGGATGAGGTAGGTGAAAAAATCCACCCAAAGAAAAGGACAAAGTCTTCTCAAACCAATGCAAGCAAACGATGGATGTCTACAGGCGAAAACGCGACTTGTAAACTTAATCAGGAAATGAGGGGTATAAAACGACAGGTAACGGGTATGCAAGTAACGGGTAGCCCCCTCGACAGGTGTCTAATCCATGGCACCCGTATACTGACACTGCGCGAAGGTGAACGGGTGCTGGTGACTCAGGGATGCGTCATCGTCCGCGTCATTGTAGTTGCGCGTCACGCAGAAAGGCTCTGTATTACAGAATGACGTCACGTTGGAATTCGCTCTTGCAGGTCTATGTTGAATGCGATGCATTTCATCGAGACTTCATTTCATTGCGAGGGGCATTGACAGAACTGTTTGAAATCGCTGAGTGGATGTTAAGCACCAGTGTTTTTGTTCCTCCAATTGTGTTGGGCGCAACGGGCTTTATGTAGATGTCTGACGTCGACTGCGTGAGAATGGGTCAACACCGTTGATTCGCTGCAACGTCAATCAGCGCGTATTTGAAAGATAGGCGTAGTTCTGACGTCACGGTCATTGTTTTAGCTTTGACCTGA
>NW_027127830.1:0-17500 GCF_037325665.1 Littorina saxatilis | reverse complement strand
GTGTGTGCTGGTGGGTATTTGTGAGTGTGCATGTAGGGGAAGGGCTCCTAATATGGACCGGCTCCTAATATGGACCACCTCCAGCTCTGACAAACTAACGGCGCTAGAGCGCTCAAAAAAGTTTTATTCGCTGTATTCACCCTCTCTGGATAACTTGCACATGTCAAAACAGTTGCAGAAACACAAATCTCAAAACCGTTAGCTTTTTATCTTTTTTTCACTTTTGGCAGCGTTCACTCTAAATATGCCGCCTAAAACGGACTCGTTTCTGTCCACAGCCAAAGCTTTTATCACACAAAACTTGCTATATATGACAGCTAAGACCGTATTTGTTACATTTTAGCAGTGTTGACCCCGAGTTTCTACTGCAAACAAATAAATATAGCAAATCTCAAAGTATGTGCGAGTCCCCTAATATGGACCACCTTCAACAAATCGAAGAAAATAAAAGCTAAAGGCTATTTTCATTAATTCATTAAGAAGCTTGCTGGAAATAACCTATAACTAGCCCTCGAGATTTAAAAAAAAAATGCAACAAAAAATTTCTTTTCATGGAAGTTGATAATTTCACTTATTTTCACTCTGTTTTTGATAAGCTTCTTTAGTTTCCTGGTGTGCTTCAAATAATGCTCTTATCAACCCGAAACAGATAAATCCAGAGCATATTTTAATTAGGCTGACTTGAACACCAAGTTGTATCATGTTATTTTGAAATATAGGGGGCTTTTTTACAGTGATTCGTGAAGGCCGCTTCACTGGTCCATATTAGGCGCCCAGGCTCCTAATATGGGACCCTTTGTGATTTTTTCTGTATTTAATTTTTGCTGAATGTCTATCAAAGCTATTTCACTCTAATTAGGCCTAACGGTTAACCTAAGAGAGAAGGACTACCAAACACAAAATGAAACTTCTTCGCAAGAAAACAAGCTAGTTATCAGCATCAGGGACCTAATATAGGTCTATGTCAGCATAAAACAAAAAGTGGTCCATATTTGGAGCCTTTCCCCTGTGTGTTGTGTTCAACACTAGAAATCATGTACTGACAGCAATGGTTTGAAGCTTTGAGGAAAGAAACAGTAACTGTGTATTGCATCGAAATTGTATAACCAAGTGTAATCGAGTCAGTGTAGGAACACAAAGATCACCTTTGGAAGCGAAGCCCAGTCACACAGGGTTGAGATTTTAGAACTGCAAGTAAACGAGTGCCTTGTTCAAGCGGATGGCTGGAGTAAACTGCAAGTAAACGAGAGTCTTGTTCAGGCGGATGGCTGGAGTAAACGGCAAGTAAACGAGTGTCTTGTTCAGGCGGATGGCTGGAGTAAGTAATCTGCAAGTAAACGAGAGTCTTGTTCAGGCGGATGGGTGGAGTAATCTGCAAGTAAACGAGTGTCTTTGTTCAGGCGGATGGCTGGAGTAAACTGCAGAAGTAAACGAGTGTCTTGTTCAGGCGGATGGCTGGAGGTATCTGCAAGTAAACGAGTGTCTTGTTCAGGCGGATGGCTGGAGTAAACTGAAAGTAAGCGAGAGTCTTGTTCAGGCGGATGGCTGGAGGTATCTGCAAGTAAACGAGTGCCTTGTTCAAGCGGATGGCTGGAGTAAACGGCAAGTAAACGAGAGTCTTGTTCAGGCGGATGGCTGGAGTAATCTGCAAGTAAACGAGAGTCTTGTTCAGTCGGATGGCTGGAGTAAACAGCAAGTAAACGAGAGTCTTGTTCAGGCGGATGGCTGGAGTAATCTGCAAGTAAACGAGAGGCTTGTTCAGGCGAATGGCTGGAGTAATCTGCAAGTAAACGAGAGTCTTTTTCAGGCGGATGGCTGGAGTAAACGGCAAGAAAACGTGTGTCTTGTTCAATCGGATGGCTGGAGTAATCTGCAAGTAAACGAGTGTCTTGTTCAGGCGGATGGCTGGAGTAATCTGCAAGTAAACTTTCTTTCTTTATTTGGTGTTTAACGTCGTTTTCAACCACGAAGGTTATATCGCGACGAGGGAAAGGGGGGAGATGGGATAGGGGAAAGGGGGAGATGGGATAGGGGAAAGGGGGGAGATGGGATAGAGCCACTTGTTAAGTGTTTCTTGTTCACAAAAGCACTAATCAAAAAATTGCTCCAGGGGCTTGCAACGTAGTACAATATATGACCTTACTGGGAGAATGCAAGTTTCCAGTACAAAGGACTAAACGTTTCTTACATACTGCTTGACTAAAATCTTTAAAAACATTGACTATATTCTATACAAGAACCACTTAACAAGGGTAATAAGTGAAGAATTTTATGGGTGAGAAAAGGAAAGTAAAAGGACTTTGGGGAGGCAGAAATAGAGAAGAAACAAGAAAAAGATCCTAATTAGGTTCACGGCATCGAGAGTGATGCGACCTTCTCTCAGAAGTTAGTAGAGAAGGCTCCCCCATCCACCACCCGGGGGACGCGCCTCTACGCCAATTAGGGGGCGCGAGGTGCAAGTAAACGAGTGTCTTGTTCAGGCGGATGGCTGGAGTAAACTGCAAGTAAACGAGACTCTTGTTAAGGCGGATGGCAGGAGTAAACGGCAAGTAAACGAGTGTCTTGTTCAGGCGGATGGCTGGAGTAATCTGCAAGTAAACGAGTGTCTTGTTCAGCCGGATGGCTGGAGTAAACTGCAAGTAAACGAGAGTCTTGTTCAGGCGGATGGCTGGAGTAAACTGCAAGTAAACGAGAGTCTTGTTCAAGCGGATGGCTGGAGTAAACTGCAAGTAAACGAGAGTCTTGTTCAGGCGGATGGCTGGAGTAATCTGCAAGTAAACGAGTGTCTTGTTCAGGCGGATGGCTGGAGTAAACGGCAAGTAAACGAGTGTCCTGTTCAGGCAGTTGGCTTGAGTAATCTGCAAGTAAACGAGAGTATTGTTCAGGCGGATGGCTGGAGGTATCTGCAAGTAAACGAGTGTCTTGTTCAGGCGGATGGCTGGAGTAAACTGCAAGTAAACGAGAGTCTTGTTCAGGCGGATGGCTGGAGTAAACTGCAAGTAAACGAGAGTCTTGTTCAAGCGGATGGCTGGAGTAAACTGCAAGTAAACGAGAGTCTTGTTCAGGCGGATGGCTGGAGTAATCTGCAAGTAAACGAGTGTCTTGTTCAGGCGGATGGCTGGAGTAAACGGCAAGTAAACGAGTGTCCTGTTCAGGCAGATGGCTGGAGTAATCTGCAAGTAAACGAGAGTATTGTTCAGGCGGATGGCTGGAGGTATCTGCAAGTAAACGAGTGTCTTTTTCAGGCGGATGGCTGGAGTAAACTGCAAGTAAACGAGAGTCTTGTTCCGGCGGATGGCTGGAGTAAACGGCAAGTAAACGAGAGTCTTGTTCAGGCGGATGGCTGGAGTAAACTGCAAGTAAACGAGTGTCTTGTTCAGGCGGATGGCTGGAGTAAACTGCAAGTAAACGAGTGTCTTGTTCAGGCGGATGGCTGGAGTAAACGGCAAGTAAACGAGTGTCTTGTTCAGGCGGATGGCTGGATTAATCTGCAAGTAAACAAGTGTCTTGTTCAGGCGGATGGCTGGAGTAAACGGCAAGTAAACGAGTGTCTTGTTCAGGCGGATGGCTGGATTAATCTGCAAGTAAACAAGTGTCTTGTTCAGGCGGATGGCTGGAGTAAACTGCAAGTAAACGAGTGTCTTGTTCAGGCGGATGGCTGGAGTAATCTGCAAGTAAACAAGTGTCTTGTTCAGGCGGATGGCTGGAGTAAACGGCAAGTAAACGAGTGTCTTGTTCAGGCGGATGGTTGGAGGTATCTGCAAGTAAACGAATGTCTTGTTCAGGCGGATGGCCGGAGTAAACTGCAAGTAAACGAGAGTCTTGTTCAGGCGGATGGCTGGAGGTATCTGCAAGTAAACGAGAGTCTTGTTCAGGCGGATGGCTAGAGTAAACGGCAAGTAAACGAGAGTCTTGTTCAGGCGGATGGCCTGAGGTATCTGCAAGTAAACGAGTGTCTTGTTCAGGCGGATGGCTGGAGTAAACGGCAAGTAAACGAGTGTCTTGTTCAGGCGGATGGCTGGAGTAATCTGCAAGTAAACGAGAGTCTTGTTCAGGCTGATGGCTGGAGTAAACTGCAAGTAAACGAGAGTCTTGTTCAGGCGGATGGCTGGAGTAAACGGCAAGTAAACGAGTGTCTTGTTCAGGCAGTTGGCTTGAGTAATCTGCAAGTAAACGAGAGTATTGTTCAGGCGGATGGCTGGAGTAAACTGCAAGTAAACGAGAGTCTTGTTCAGGCGGATGGCTGGAGTAAACGGCAAGTAAACGAGTGTCTTGTTCAGGCGGATGGCTGGAGTAAGTAATCTGCAAGTAAACGAGTCTTGTTGAGGCGGATGGGTGGAGTAATCTGCAAGTAAACGAGTGTCTTTGTTCAGGCGGATGGCTGGAGTAAACTGCAGAAGTAAACGAGTGTCGTGTTCAGGCGGATGGCTGGAGTAAACGGCAAGTAAACGAGTGTCTTGTTCAGGCGGATGGCTGGAGGTATCTGCAAGTAAACGAGTGTCTTGTTCAGGCGGATGGCTGGAGTAAACTGAAAGTAAGCGAGAGTCTTGTTCAGGCGGATGGCTGGAGGTATCTGCAAGTAAACGAGTGCCTTGTTCAAGCGGATGGCTGGAGTAAACGGCAAGTAAACGAGAGTCTTGTTCAGGCGGATGGCTGGAGTAATCTGCAAGTAAACGAGAGTCTTGTTCAGTCGGATGGCTGGAGTAAACAGCAAGTAAACGAGAGTCTTGTTCAGGCGGATGGCTGGAGTAATCTGCAAGTAAACGAGAGGCTTGTTCAGGCGGATGGGTGGAGTAATCTGCAAGTAAACGAGTGTCTTTGTTCAGGCGGACGGCTGGAGTAAACGGCAAGAAAACGTGTGTCTTGTTCAAGCGGATGGCTGGAGTAATCTGCAAGTAAACGAGTGTCTTGTTCAGGCGGATGGCTGGAATAATCTGCAAGTAAACTTTCTTTCTTTCTTTCTTTCTTTATTTGGTGTTTAACGTCGTTTTCAACCACGAAGGTTATATCGCGAAGAGGGAAAGGGGGGAGATGGGATAGGGGAAAGGGGGGAGATGGGATAGGGGAAAGGGGGGAGATGGATAGAGCCACTTGTTAAGTGTTTCTTGTTCACAAAAGCACTAATCAAAAATTGCTCCAGGGGCTTGCAACGTAGTACAATATATGACCTTACTGGGAGAATGCAAGTTTCCAGTACAAAGGACTAAACATTTCTTACATACTGCTTGACTAAAATCTTTACAAACATTGACTATATTCTAAACTAGCAGTTAAGCCCGGCTTCGCCCGGGAGTAAGCGGAGCCCTGTAGCAATTTAAGACGCTCGCTATCCCATTATCATTAGCTTTACCTCCTTTGTTTGGATACAAAAAAAGAGTTATCTCCCTTACCTTCTAGAAATTTCCGGAACTGTCCAGTTAATTTTTCTTTCTTCATTTCTTCCCCTCATAGGAGCAATAGCGAGTCTCTAATATCACTGGCATGATGTGCTTGCTACAGGTGAACAGTAGGCACTGAACTGGTCTTGCACCATATAGCTAGCTGTATTCAATAAATGGGAGGTCCATAATCTGAGAAAGGAAACAATGAATCAAGAAACTAAAACCCAGGTGCACATCTGCGGCACCTAGGGAGTGTACGTGCACACTATCTTGTTCCTGCCTCTTGCCATCTCAGAGGTATGGCGACCACAGACAGACAGACACACACACACACACACACACACAGACAGACAGACACTCTCTTTCTCTTCGCCCGGGAGTAAGCGGAGCCCTGTTGCAATTTAAGACGCTCGCTATCCCATTATGATTAGCTTTACCTCCTTTGTTTGGATACAAAAAAAAGAGTTATCTCCCTTACCTTCTAGAAATTTCCGGAACTGTCCAGTTAATTTTTCATTCTTCATTTCTTCCCCTCATACTCATAGGAGCAATAGCGAGTCTTTAATATCACTGGCATGATGTGCTTGCTACAGGTGAACAGTAGGCACTGAACTGGTCTTGCACCATATAGGCTGTATTCAATAAATGGGAGGTCCATAATCTGAGAAAGGAAACAATGAATCAAGAAACTAAAACCCAGGTGTACATCTGCGGCACCTAGGGAGTGTACGTGCACACTATCTTGTTCCTGCCTCTTGCCATCTCAGAGGTATGGCGACCACAGACAGACAGACACACACACACACACACACACACACACACAGACAGACACTCTCTTTCTCTTCGCCCGGGAGTAAGCGGAGCCCTGTTGCAATTTAAGACGCTCGCTATCCCATTATGATTAGCTTTACCTCCTTTGTTTGGATACAAAAAGAGTTATCTCCCTTACCTTCTAGAAATTTCCGGAACTGTCCAGTTAATTTTTCATTCTTCATTTCTTCCCCTCATAGGAGCAATAGCGTGATGTGGCATGATGTGCTTGCTACAGGTGAACAGTAGGCACTGAACTGGTCTTGCGCCAAAAGGCTGTATTCAATAAATGGGAGGTACAATGAATCAAGAAACTAAAACCCAGGTGCACATCTTTCAATGACTGAGATTGCCCCCCTTGGATCGTTCCGTATCAAGGCCAGTTACACGGTACTGGCCGTGTGTTCACCTATGTCTTGTAATACACATTTGGTGCAAGTTCTTTCTGACCTCGGGATGTTAAGATAACGTTCTTTCTGTACAGGCAAATTGTTATTTAATGTGCTAAGCGTCTTTGCAGAATGTCCTGTTCTACGGATAACTGTTTTGTTCGCTGCCAAAGGTAAAGTACTCGTTACAGAAACGTCAACAAGGAAAAATAATACCAGCTTCGAATTACCAGCTTTTACAACGCTTCAACTGAAGTGTAGTATAAGGGACACAACCATGTTTGTAAGAGTTCTTCTGCAGACAAGACAATAGTTATCGACCGTAATTCTTCAAAAAGAAGAAGTCAAAACTGGCTGATTTTGACGGGAGGTCATTCTAGGCTAGCCCAGAATGACTGCCCCCCCTCCCCCCTAATCTTATGGGGATGCAGAGATACATACATATATGCATACATTTCGTTTTAAAAGGACCTAGTGTACTTATTCTTGAAGTTTGAAGGGAAGCGCCGAAACTTTTTTTCTTTTTTTTTTAAGTAATTTTTTTCCGGCCCAGAATGACCCTCCCCCCCCCCCCCCCCCCCCCCCCCCCCCTCAAACCTTAGATATATGTAGTTATATACATATATGCATAAATATTGTTTCTAAAGGTCTTAATGTACTCATTCTTGAAGTTTGCAGGGGGGGTCAAAATTGACTAGGAGGGGTCAAAACTGATTAGCCCAGAATGACCTCCCGGTCAAACTGGGCTGCTTCAAAATAGGCTGCTACACCGGTATTAAACAGGAGGCAGGAAAAATAGTTTCCACTAAAACCCGTCATTTGGTTAGAGTAAACAGTCAGACAACTTCTTACTTATACCAACAATTGACCAATTTGAGAATGAAATAAAAACTGGAATGACTGACACTGCCAATTGTCAGTTTCGATCTCTGTGTTTTCTGCAAACTTTTGTAATACATATGAATAATGTTGAAACTTCTGGTTGCTTTCTCCCAGCTCTACCAATGTTTTATTTTTTCTGCATGCTTTGACAGCCCTGAGACTTTCACTATGAAATTGGGTCCTTTATTGTGCGCATGCATCCATACCAGGCTGCTCCAACAGTCACACAAAATTGACTCTTGTTTAGCAGGAGTACCATAGAATTTGACATACAAAAATCAATGGTGATTTTTTTCCTTACCTGCCATTCTCTAAAGTTTGATTCCAAGGCCAGCATGAGAAGGGTGTAAGCATTGTACAGCTGGAAGAACTGAAAGGAGAAACACAGCCGGTGAAACTGAAAGTCCAGCCAAATATGCAATACAGTGGAACCCCAGATATCACACCCATGCAGCCAGAGCGAAACATACATTTTAACATCATCTTGACCACCACGAGTGTATCAAGGTGAAAAGACTGACACACAAGCGACACAAGGAAAAAGGAACACAGGCCATCATTTAAAAGATTTGAAAGTTTATTTCAATGCGTGTTACTCTCTGAGGTACCAGGAGATTGGTTCTGGCCTGATAACTCTCATTTTCACTTGTTGCACATGTGGTACTGGTAATTATATTTAGAGTGCTTATATCCCTTTCTTTCTCAGATCTAAGCATAAGGCCAACAAAAAAAATAGGTCTGTTTACGGTAACCCGACCGACCCTAGTTTTTAGGCCCGACCCTAATCTTTTTTTTGGATCGTCTGAAAAAAAAAAAAACGCATCCAAAATAGAGCTGTTTGCGCTCTAACAGCAGACGACAGAAGGGAGGTAAGCTCAAAGTACTGTTAATAGTTATGTTGGGCAAAAACAGGGATTGATGAGAAGAAATGAACTGTGAAACATCATAGAGAGGGGAGAAAAAAAAAAAAAAAAAAAAAGGGGAAAAAAAAAGAAGAAAAAAAGGGGAAAAAAAAAAGCCGACCTACCGACCCTATTTTTTCACCCTATGTTACCGTAAACAGACCTTTTTTTTTTTTTTGGCCTAATACAAAGTCAGACCTGCCAACCCTTGTGAAGCCTCAAGCGTAACAATTTACTTTTTTTGGAGATTTCAGCGTAGCAAGTGGTGTTTAAGTGTAACATTGTCATACACTTATTCGCACCTCCACTATTGTGCTATTTTGTGCAAGAATATGGGTCGTTTTCAGAAAAGGTACTCAGATGTGTGACAAGAAAGTGCAAAAACTAAATTTTGCCCAGAAACTTCAAAGTTCAATTTTATTATAAAGTTAACACTTTCACACACAGGAGTCAGCAAAAATTGGGATATTTAATCAATTGGTTGCTTTGTAGGAGGTGATCAAATATCACCGGACGCCTAGTGTAACAGTTGCTACATAGTAACCAAATGGTTCTGAAAAAACATGTTTAAATGACAGAGGTTTTTTTCTTTTACCAAATCATGTTTGCTTTCAAGTCATAAGGAAGATTCATACTAAATTTCAAAATTATTTGCAGACTAATCTATCGCTTGTGGATTTTATTTTATTTCGGTATTTCAGAGGGTCAAAAATAAGGGAAAAGTGTTTCTTGTTGTTTTTAAAGAGCAGCTGCAGAAAAATGTAGGTTATGAAACTTAGATGCTCCAATTACAGTTCCGGGGGTTCTGGAGGCCAATCTATGAACGGCAGGGGGGGGGGGGGGGGGGGGGGGGGTCAACATGACCAACAGGTGAGGCAGGGTGGTTCACATGACCAAAAGGTGATGATGGGGGGAGGGGGGGGGGGTTCAACATGACCAAAAGGTGAGGATGGGGTGTCAACATGACCAACAGGTGAGGCAGGGGAGTTCACATGACCAACAGGTGAGGCAAGGAGGTCAACATGACCAACGGGCGAGGCAAGGGGGTCAACATGACCAACAGGCGAGGCAGGGGGTCAACATGACCAACGGGCGAGGCAAGGGGGTCAACATGACCAACAGGTGAGGCAAGGGGGTCAACATGACCAACGGGCGAGGCAGGGGGGTCAACATGACCAACAGGTGAGGCAAGGGGGTCAACATGACCAACGGGTGAGGCAAGGAGGTCAACATGACCAACGGGCGAGGCAAGGGGGTCAACATGACCAACAGGCGAGGCAGGGGGTCAACATGACCAACGGGCGAGGCAAGGGGGTCAACATGACCAACAGGCGAGGCAGGGGGTCAACATGACCAACAGGCGAGGCAGGGGGGTCAACATGACCAACAGGCGAGGCAGGGTGGTTCACATGACCAACAGGTGAGGCAAGGAGGTCAACATGACCAACGGGCGAGGCAAGGGGGTCAACATGACCAACGGGCGAGGCAAGGGGGTCAACATGACCAACAGGCGAGGCAGGGGGTCAACATGACCAACGGGCGAGGCAAGGGGGTCAACATGACCAACAGGTGAGGCAAGGGGGTCAACATGACCAACGGGCGAGGCAGGGGGGTCAACATGACCAACAGGTGAGGCAAGGGGGTCAACATGACCAACGGGTGAGGCAAGGAGGTCAACATGACCAACGGGCGAGGCAAGGGGGTCAACATGACCAACAGGCGAGGCAGGGGGTCAACATGACCAACGGGCGAGGCAAGGGGGTCAACATGACCAACAGGTGAGGCAGGGGGACCAACATGACCAACAGGTGAGGCAGGGTGGTTCACATGACCAACAGGTGAGGCAAGGAGGTCAACATGACCAACGGGCGAGGCAAGGGGGTCAACATGACCAACAGGTGAGGCAGGGTGGTCCACATGACCAACAGGTGAGGCAAGGAGGTCAACATGACAACGGGCGAGGCAAGGGGGTCAACATGACCAACAGGTGAGGCAGGGTGGTCCACATGACCAACAGGTGAGGCAAGGAGGTCAACATGACCAACGGGCGAGGCAAGGGGGTCAACATGACCAACAGGCGAGGCAGGGGGTCAACATGACCAACGGGCGAGGCAGGGGGGTCAACATGACCAACAGGCGAGGCAGGGGGGTCAACATGACCAACAGGCGAGGCAGGGTGGTTCACATGACCAACAGGCGATGCAGGGGGGTCAACATGGCCAACAGGCGAGGCAAGGGGGTCAACATGACCAACAGGCGAGGCAGGGGGGTCAACATGACCATCAGGCGAGGCAGGGGGGTCAACATGACCATCAGGCGATGCAGGGTGGTTCACATGACCAACAGGCGAGGCAAGGGGGTCAACATGACCAACAGGCGAGGCAGGGGGGTCAACATGACCATCAGGCGAGGCAGGGGGGTCAACATGACCATCAGGCGAGGCAGGGTGGTTCACATGACCAACAGGCGAGGCAGGGGGGTCAACATGACCATCAGGCGAGGCAGGGGGGTCAACATGACCAACAGGTGAGGCAGGGTGGTTAACATGACCAACAGGTGAGGCAGGGTGGTTCACATGACCAACGGGCGAGGCAAGGGGGTCAACATGACCAACAGGTGAGGCAGGGTGGTCCACATGACCAACAGGTGAGGCAGGGTGGTTCACATGACCAACAGGCGAGGCAGGGGGGTCAACATGACCAACAGGCAAGGCAGGGGGGTCAACATGACCAACAGGCGAGGCAGGGGGGTCAACATGACCAACAGGCGAGGCAAGGGGGTCAACATGATCATCAGGTGAGGCAGGGTGGTTCACATGACCAACAGGTGAGGCAGGGTGGTTCACATGACCAACAGGCGAGGCAGTGGGGTCAGCCGCGGTGCCGATGACGCAAAAAACTCTTGTGACAAAACGATTGGTCCGTAAAGTCGCGTCATCAACCGGTTCATGAATGGCCCTTATATGAATGGCATTCTTTCTGTTATCATGACATGCGCACCTCGTCATTCATGTGACTGGGAAAATCGGTCGGATTTAGGTGCCCCTAAAATCTGTCGGAATAAGATACACCTACCCTATATTGGCATTAGCTATTATCTCTTACCAGCAACTCATGTGCGCGAGAGTGTGCGTGCAAGTGTGCGTGTGTATGTTTGTGTTTGTGTGTGAGCATGTGTGCGTGTGTGTGCATTTGTGTGTGTGTGTGTGTGTGTGTGCAGTATGGATGTGGCGGACGTGCCTGTCTGGAGTACTTTGGGTGTTCTTACTTTGTATGTTTTGTTGTTCTTATTTTTGTTGTTTAAGGTTGTTGTCATATGTTGTTTGGTTATTTTAAGAGCAGATGAACCACACTTTTCCATCCATTGTTTAATTGTATGGACAATAAATGATCGTATATCTAATGTCTTATCATATGTCTTATATACAACATACGGAATACGCTGATTGTGCCAAACAAGACATATAGGCTTATGCCAATCTTTACGATTTAGAGCCCTTAGAATGAAACAATAATCTCAATCGGTCGGAATTAGATACACCTACCCTAACTGTCGTTTTTCGTTTATCTGCAAAAACTGAGTCTGTTCACTATGACTTAGGCCTTGACTGTAAATACATTAACCAAAATGGATGTTTTAGAAAAAAAATCTTTGGTTTTCTATATTTTAACTAAATTAGGTTAACAGTTTCGTGTCTCCGGTCCCAAGAATAGTTAAGAAGTCGTGTAAGGAGAAATTATTACATTTAGTCAAGCTGTGGAACTCACAGAATGAAACTGAACGCACTGCATTTTTTCACAATGACCGTAGTCCGCCGCTCGTGCAAAAGGCAGTGAAATTGACGAGCCTGTGTAGCGCGGTAGCTTTTGTGGTTGCGCTGGGCTGCATAGCACGCTTTTCTGTACCTCTCTTCGTTTTAACTTTTTGAGCATGTTTTTAATCCAAACATATCATATCTATATGTTTTTGGAATCAGGTACCGACAAGGAATAAGATGAAATTGTTTTTAAATCGATTTCGGAAATTTAATTTTAATCATAATTTTTATATTTTTAATTTTAAGAGCTTGTTTTTAATCCGAATATAATATATTTATATGTTTTTGGAATCAGAACATGATGAAGAATAAAATGAACATAATTTTGGATCGTTTTATAAAAAAATAATTTTTATTACAATTTTCAGATTTTTAATGACCAAAGTCAATTCTTAAGCCTCCAAGCTGAAATGCAATACCAAAGTCCGGCCTTCGTCGAAGATTGCTTTGCCAAAATTTCAATCAATTTTACTGAAAAATGAGGGTGTGACAGTGCCGCCTCAACTTTTACAAAAAGCTGGATATGATGTCATCAAAGCCATTTATCCAAAAAAAGAAAACATTGTGTGGGGATATCGTACCCAGGAACTCTCATGTAAAATTTCATAAAGATCGGTCCAGTAGTTTACTCTGAATCACTCTACACACACACACACACCACGACCCTTGTCTCAATTCCCCCTCTATGTTAAAACTTGACTAAATGTATAAAGTGCACCTGAGCCCGGCTTGGAGTACGCTCAGTTGTAACCAAGTAACTAACATCATTGTCTCTCTGTAACAACTGTGCTCTGGCCGTCTGCACGTTTCAAATTGCCCCCAAGAAATTGTTTCGACCCAATGCTTCACTGATATGTAAGTCCGTTTCCTTACAAACCAGAAAAGTTGCATGTGCAAGCGTACAATGCAGCAAAATAAAATAAAAATCACGGGAAAATACAGCACAGTCGTGAAAAGAAACCGAGCGACGCGGTCACTTTGACACAACTGTTACACATTCGCCGTGCATTGTAACATGAGGTTGGTAGCGCTACATTTTCATATATCCAAGTTTTACTACGTATTCTTCAACTGATTTTGTCATTATTGCTTGAAATTATAAAATTAAGCATGATCTTGTTTCTAAAAGATGACTGACGCGGGTAACGTGCCGAGGAGAGAGAAATTCCTTCACGGCAGATTTTGCACAAAGTTAGATCTAAACACCATCAAAAACTGTACTCAAGCTATTATTTTTTTATCTGAGGACCCTTTTCATTCATTCTGCAACCACAATAAAATAGAAATGTACATGCCAATCGGAATAGGTGCAACATTTTATCTTGTACACACAAGTGCTCGAAAGAGAGAACAGTCGTTACATTCACAAGCGCAACAGTAACGAAAACGTGACCGTTGATAAAACTGTTGAAACAACGCGCACCATTTCATGAATCACACTTTTGAAGTTCCGCCGGTAGTGCGTATAAATACACAGGAAATATAGATCGAAATTGCTTTTCGTAAAACAATTATCATACAATATGTATGTTCAGTCGTTACATCAAAGAGTGGTAACGAAACTGTCCTGCTTTTATTTCAGGCTATAAAAAGTGTGTAAATAAAACTCCATACAATTTACATTCCGTCCACACAATCTGACTGCTTCACATATCAAAATAGATACCAAAAGTAGTGCCTGGAACAGTCTAATTTTACAGGCAGGGGATGCGAAGTTGGTGGATGGTTGTAGTAACGATCGAAGTGTAACGACCGTTACAGGTTTTTTGTGATGCAATTTTGAACTACTCAGGGCAGAAATTTAAATTGTATTAATTTGCATATATGAAATATGAGTTTTGCTCAACTAATCTTTGTATATTTGTTGCTGCAAAACGGCCGATCGTCATGTCACAAATCGGCCATTTTGAAATCGACATAATTTGTACTAAATAAGTAACAGTACAACTCAATAGAAACAGGAAGGCAACAATCTTTTGGATTTTATTCATTTATTATCTCCAACAGAAAATGGGCAATATACACATGTTTAAACCATTGTATTTATTCTATCAAAATAGGGGACCCTCTTTGGGTGCCTTTTTTGAAAACGACCCATATACATTTTGTAACGGTTTATCTGGACAGCAGAAACATAATGGCCCATAGAGACTGTCTTAAGTTTTACTTCTCAGTGTGAACGTTTTATGAGCCATATTCTGACTGCTACACGGAGTGAGAATCAGAAATGAGTATCAGGACTCACAAGAAAGAGCGAACTGTTGCATACTTGTGATTATTTGTTTGAGCGTTGCAATTTTAAGCTTGGCGTAACCGTGCAGCAATTCGTCTTAAAATGTTACATGCTACACTGAAAGAGTAACAGTAATGGCAGTTCTGCAATATATACTCACGTATCCAAAGAAGAGAAAAGGGAGCAAGAACGCCAGACCTTTCCACATCCAGGACATGAACCCCTCTGCAACACACATGTTAAAATAGGTTTAAAAATGTTCAAGAGCAGTAAGCGAGAAAGGTTATTTTGGGCTGGGGAGAAAAAATTACAAAGACGAAAAAAAGCAAATGCTTTATAAGACATCCCTTCGTCATGATCCATTACAGTGGATTCCCCCCCCCCCCCCCCCCCTCCCCCCTCCCTCCCCCCAATAGAAGACTCATGCCTTAGCGCTGTTGTCTGAAACATATTCTTCTTAACCTCTATACATTTACCCCCTTTTTAAGACTCCCTCCTTTTTCAGACCTGATTTTTTTCCAGATTGTTCAGGTCTTAAAAGGAGGGTTCCAGTGTATGTGACCCTCCACCACAACATGAGTCCCATGTCACCTCGCGCGGTTCTGCACTAGGCTTAATATAAGTCCGGGGAGTGTCTGGTAACAGTGTGAGGGTCACCTTAGTCACAGGCTTATAACTCAAACAGTTTTCGCTCTTTTCTAAAACGGTTTTCACCACTGGATAGAGCATACAAAACTCTTTAGAAAAATGTACAATATGAAAATCATGCAAAGGTGACATGCGACTCATTCCGTGGTGGAGGGTCACATATTATTCAAAACTATTTGCTGTTACCTACCCTCATAAAATAATGTGCAAGAGAACGTTGATTTTTCCTGAGAGGGTCAACCAAACTGGGGTCATGTCGGGAGAACCCTAGAAGTGTGCAAAGTTTCAAAGCTCTAGCTTCAAAAACATCCAAGATAACCCCAACGTTGTTTTTTGTCCGGCCTTACACTGCTCATTCCTAAGACTCTCCTGATTACTCAGGGGAGTCAAAAATGGGGATGAGTGTGGGTTGGGCGCTGGAGGGACGGTTGGGTGAGTGGGTTGGCGGTGAAGGGACGGTGGGGGTTAAGGGCAGAGAAGGAGTGGGTAGATTCTTTTGAATTTTTAAAGTATGTACTCTTTTACTTCAAAGTAGAGGCAGAAAGAAGTACATTCAGTTGCAAACTTGTAAATGAATGTTTTCTCTTTAACCTTCCCCCATGCAAGATAACCATGGCCAGCCTCTATACTTCTGCGTCCTGGTTTGGATGACCAGCAATTCGACAGCTGCAAAGTAAAGGGTTTCATTCTCTTTTTGTTTATTGTATATTTCGCGTCTTTCCATTGGTCTACTTTTAGTTCATTTCTTTCTCATCTTATTGTGGTGCAATGACTAATGAACTATGAGGGGAGAGAAGGCAATCCTGCATTTCTTTCTTTATTTGGTGTTTAACGTCGTTTTCAACCACGAAGGTTATATCGCGACGGGGAAAGGGGGGAGATGGGATAGAGCCACTTGTCAATTGTTTCTTGTTCACAAAAGCACTAATCAAAAAATTGCTCCAGGGGCTTGCAACGTAGTACAATATATTACCTTACTGGGAGAATCCAAAATTTTAGTAATAAATTTTAATTTAATTAATATACTTACCCAACTCACGTATAGCAATTAACTCTAGTTCAGTGCTGGTAACGCTGTTCGCGTCCCCTTGGTAACAAGGGAGACCACTCTAAAAAAGAGAGTGAGCCATCCCATAATGTCCGACCAACTACTGGTCTGACTTCCGTATGCGTGCGCATAGGCCGCCATTTGTATCATACCATACGAAGCCCAACTCACTTCTTTTTTAGACCCAAAACCAACCACAGCGGGGAGGCGGGAGGGAATAAACGACGTGAGTTGGGTAAGTATATTAATTAAATTAAAATTTATTACTAAAATTTTGGATTAAATTACATAACTTTACCCAACTCACGTATAGCAGATTGCTACTATAGGTGGTGGGTACTTACCAAAATTCAAGCATGAAGGACCTGTCCTGCAGCTACCAAAGAAGGTAGCGCAGAACTGCCGTCCTGTCTCAGTGAAGAGACGTCCCTGAGATAGTAATTGATGAAGATATCTTCAGATCTCCAATAGGCTGACTCCAGTACCTCAGTAAGCCGGCCAGACCTGAGGACTGCCAGTGACGAAGCCCATGCTCTTGCCTCGTGTGTCCTGGCTGCCGTGAGAGGCAAGAACGCCCTAATATCTCCAGATTGTACCTCCCACCAGGCATAAGCTTGTTTGATAAGATTGGAGACCCACTTAGTCAACGTAACCTTTGCGATGTCCTTATGCCTCGCCGTATTCAGAGATATAAATAGCAGTTTTTGATTTTCTGAACGGAGGTGCCTTGTGCGTGACAGGTAGCTACTGAGAGACCTGACAGGACAATTAACTACATCAGGGTCGCCCGGAGCGAGAACACCGCTCAGAGGCCGGATGTGGAGTACAGGAGAGATATGCCCAGGTTTCTGGTTCTTAGCAAGGAAACCTGGTGTAAATTTAAGAGAAACAGACCCATCTTTCTCAAAACCAATATCCTTCTCTAAACCTGACAATGCATGAACCTCGCTACCTCTCCGAGAGGTTGCGAGCAGCAAAAGAAAAACCGCCTTGCGTGTAACATTAATCAAGGATGCCGAGAGAATGGGCTCAAAACTCTCCGAGGCTAAAAACCGCAAAACAAGCATCAAGTCCCAGGCAGGGAGACGTGACCTAGCGCGCGCGGCTGTAAGGGAGGCACCCTTAATGACACTAGCTACCACTCCGCCGAGTGTAATCTTGTGTCCGAGTTGCGAAAGAGTTGAGGAGATCGCTGACCTCCGTACGCGAAGAGACGAGGGTGAAACTCCCTGTTCTGCCAACCAAGCCAGGTGGTTGGCAACCTGCATCGATCTAGGTGATAAAGGATTAACCCCGTTAAGAGAGCACCACCTAGACCATGCCGCCCAGTGGGAGGAGTACACAGAAGTCGTGGACTCCCTATGGGCATGACGGACAAATTTCAAAGTGG
>NW_027127829.1:0-57500 GCF_037325665.1 Littorina saxatilis | reverse complement strand
TACTCACTACTGCTGACTCAATCAGTCAATGAAATTAAGCCATGAAACTACAGTGTTGCAACTGGATTTGTTACACATATTTGTTATGCGGTGTCTGCATGAGGAGAGGTACAACCTCTGTCCCCTCTGTTAAAATAGCAAAATCTAGATCGGCACTTTTCAGGGTGAGTACGGGTAAGGTCATCAAATCTAGTTTTTATGCCACATGTTTGCCAAGATCTGCAGTCTTGGTTGGAGCAAAACAACGTTTGATTTGGAACAAAAAGGACTGGGTGGTCGGGTGGTAACGCACTTGCGCTCAGAAGCGAGAGGTTGCGATTTCGACCCTGGGTTAGGGCGTTAGCAATTTTCTCCCCCCTTTCCTAACCTAGGTGGTGGGTTCAAGTGCTAGTCTTTCGGATGAGAAGAAAAACCGAGGTCCCTTCGTGTACACTACATTGGGGTGTGCACGTTAAAGATCCCACGATTGACAAAAGGGTCTTTCCTGGCAAAATTGTATTAAGGCAAAGATAAAAATGACCACCCAAAATACCCGTGTGACTTGGAATAATAGGCCGTAAAAAGTAAGATATGCGCCGAAATGGCTGCGATCTGCTGGTCGATGTGAATGCGTGATGTATTGTGTAAAAAAAATTCCATCTCACACGGCATAAATAAATCCCTGCGCCTTGAGTCCGAGTCTGGAGATACGCGCGCGATATAAGACTTCATATAACATCCTGACTGCTTGCTGTGCAGAGGAAGTGTTCTTTTTAAGAAATGCATTCAAATAAAACAAATGGAGAAATGCCCACTGAACAGAAACAGCCAGGTTCCTAATGTGTGGTATGAATCCAAGTTGAGAGAGATCAGCTGAGCTAGGATTTTACATGGAACAAGATCATCCCTCCACTTGCATATACATACCAGAAATGAACATACAGTGTGCTTGATGTGGTGATCAAGTGACATTTTGCTATGAATTTGTTTAAGCAACTAGTAGCTTCTTCAGCGTTAATTCATTAAACAATTACTCTTATTAGAACACATTGCTAAGTTAAGTTATGCGTGTGTTTGTTATTGCAATGTAAGACCTCATGACATAGATATAACAAAATAACACATGATGAGATTCTAAATATGTTTTGTTTACTTGCAGGTCTCAGTTATTACCAAGCCCTGCCTCATTCTTCCCGCAACAGTGACATGGTGCTGTTATAGAACACAAGTAAGGCTTTTGATCATTTCCAAAATACACTAGCAATAGATTGTGAGTGCAACTGGTAATGAGAATATTTTACCACAAAAGGCTAAAGTACAAATAACAGATTTATGATGTTGGAAAAAGAAGTCCGCCAGAGCAAGTGATTAGTGTACCAGTTAGCTAGGGTGGATATATTATATAATTACAATTTACAGTCAGCATAAAATGTTGAGGCCAGTCTTGAATTGTTCTCGCCCTGTGAATTCACCGGCAAATCAGATGGCATGAAGAAATCAATGGTATATTATGCTCTGCATTGAATGAACCATCTCCAGTCATTCTGAGTGACACACCTCTTTAAAAAAAAACATGCCAGTAATTAAATCCAGGCTACATGGGGATGGAAAATGACCCTGGCAATTTCAACCTCTGCTTGTGCCTTTGTGTAGCAGGATTGGATATGGATCTTCAAAAGCCTTAGTTCATTTGTTTGTATCATGTATGACGTTATAAGTTAATACTATTAGTCAATTTCAAATAGCAGAGTTATTTTCAGAGCTTTCTAACCTCAAACCCTGTCTGCCCCGTGGAATCTAGTTTGTAATATAAAGGGTATTTTGATTTTGACTCAGTTTCTTTCTTGCAAGTTCATTCTTTTCTCATTCTAGGTACTAAACCACTACTGATGACTGCCTGCATCAGGGTTATAATTTATGAAGAAGTCAAAATGCACATATATAACAGTTTACAATTTAAAGGCACACTTGCCTTGTCACTATAGTGTGGGTCACTGTCTCAGATATTATATGGCTATGCTTTAACATGGAATCCCTCATCTTGGCCACATACTAAAAAATAAAATATATATTCAGTGACTGCTTGTTGTGGTGAGTTAACTCAAAATATGGGATATTTTCACAAACATTCAAGCTGATCTATGTTGGTATGCGTCCAAGTAGAGGGATGATCTTATCCCAAGTAAAAGCCTGACAAGATCTGAGACTGTGATTGTGAAGCAAAATGTTTTTACATAGTAAAGTAAGCCTTTAACGAGAAAGTATGTCTATTGCACTGGGTGTTTTATTATTATTATAGTATATATATTTTTCTTCCAGGTAGTCTCTCTTTAAACTGACTTTCTACACCATGGTGTCTCTGGCAGTGTTATAGTGGCAGAAGACAGTTGGAACTGGATATCCTCATTTAGATGGTAGGCATGTTTTCGGCTTTTGTGTTGCTTTGGTGTATGTGTGTATGGTGTGTGTGTGTGTGTCTGTGTTAAGGCCATGTCAGACGCACAACACAAAACAGTGTTTCCTTTCAAAACAAACACAAAACAGCGTGTTTCCCATGTGACATCCCCCAAAACGCGTTTCAGAAAACACTGTTTCGTGTTTTTGCATCGTGTTTTGGGTTTTAGAGCATGCTCTAAAATCTAAAAACACGTTTTGGTAGTCAGCCAATGAACGCGGACGATCAACTCAAGTGACTCGGTTTCCGGCACCACGGAGATAGAAAAAAATGGCAGACTCAGATGTGGTACCGATTCAGGGTAGTATCGGACCCATGAATCCTAACTAGAGTCTATGGATCCTGTCACGATTGAAGAGAGGCAATAATATCAGTGGGCGCTGCCAGCCGTGTTGTTTACAAACCCAAACACAGCGCGGTAGCTGAACGGGTCAAGCTGACACTGACCGTATCAGTGGACACTGACCGTATCAGTGGACACTGACCGTATCAGTGGACACTGACCGTATCAGTGGGCACTGCCAGCCATGTTGTTTACAAACTCAAACACAGGGCGATAGCTGGACGGGTCAAGCTGACACTGACCGATATTTCTGTGAAAACACGCACCGCGCTTCATCTGTGTTTTTCGCAAGTGACATCCCCTCTTTAAAAACATGTGTTTCCCCGACGTTTTGAGATGGTGTTTTTGTCGAAAACAGGGTTTTGTGTTGTGCGTCTGTCTCCGCCTTTAGACACATACCAGAAATAAACACACTGTTTGCATGCTGTTGTGAAGTGACATTTTGTGATTTGTTTTTTTAATGAACTAGTACAGGTAGCTTTTACAGCATTTATTCATAACACAATCGCACTTTTTGGGGTATGTGAACAAGTTAAGAGATCAGGGTTCGACACTAGCGGGGGCGGGGGGCGGAACGCCCCAGAGTTTTGTGTTCCGCCCCAAACATTGCCGAAGCTTGGGGCCCACTCCGCCCCAGGATAAATTCCAACAATGACAAACCGAAAATTCTAATGCCAGCAGAGCCAATCACTAAAAATCGCCAGTCAAAGTCGTCACTGAAATTTGCGTTACGATCAATGCCGCAGTCAAGAAAAAAAACACATTCAAATCGTCGAAGGACAATGTCGTAAGGGAAATAACTCCCAGATTGCGCTCTTTAGCGTGAGAGATAAGTATCGCCTTCAAATGCCAAACGCAAAATGTGGCGACACATCCCTGGTGTAAAAAGACATGGAAATGAAGATGAAGAACAGGGTGGAGAGAAACGAAAAAAGGAGACCGATGCAGCCAAAAGCGCGAAGCGCTGTCGTAATTTCAATGTCAAATGGTTGAAAGAATTTCCCTGGCTTCAGTACGATGAAGAAAAACAGACAACGCATTGCCGCACGTGAATACTGAGAGTGGGCCCCAGATTTTTTTTTTCCGCCCCAGCAATTTCCATCTCTGGGGCCAGTGTGGCCCCAGGCCAAATAAGTTAGTGTCGACCCCTGGAGATCATGTCTTATCCCATTTTAAAGCCCTACCAGATCTGAGACGGTGAGCCAAATTGTTTTCATGAGAAGGAATGTGCCTTTTAGTGAAATCTATGTACTTTACAAAACTTCTTCTTCTTCTTCTGCGTTCGACGGTTGTGTCTAGGGTCGTAGTTCCGCTGCTGTCGTGAACTGGAACGTCGCTTTCAGGTCTTCTGACGTTCCCCAGAGCTTGGTCTCCAGTGTAGCTCCTTCTGGCCAGATACTTTACAAAACATATTTTAAGAAATGAAATGTGTTACAAGTAACAGCCATATGAGTGATAGCCTGTAGGTGGAATAATAATCTTCAATTGCCTATAAATGATTATCTGGTTAAGAATGACCTCTTCAAGAAAATTAATGCAAAGCATTTTGATGTTTGTGACAATTAGTTACTCTTTATCACGTTTGGTCGCTGATTTTGCTGTCAGTGTCAGTGTTGGGCAGGTGTGCGTCCATGATGTCATTGCTATTGAAAACTAATCTGTACTGTAAAGTAAATGTACCCATACATGGCAGTTGTCTGGTCAAACCGGGGGCCAGCCATGACTGGGACTGATGTATCCTCAGGCACTCGACACCAGGTGGGCGGGGCCAGTGGTTGGGGTGTGATTCCCTGCCTTACACCACCACAAAGTGTTGTATCAGTAGACAAGACTGAGCAGAACTTCTGCCCCACCCCCCTCACCAATTGACCACTCAGTGCCATGTGCCTGTGGCTGTATCATAAACACTTTGTGACAATAGTTGTTACCTCCTTAGATCATATCTTGTGATGCTCCTCGGTGTTTGATGTATGCTAACTGGTGTACTTATGACATAGTGTTCATATGAAAGTTTTATGTGTTGCAGCTCATCCAGATCACAGGTACACAAAGGAGCTGGTTCCAGTGAAAACATAGGCACATGGAACTGCTTATGGACTACTTTAGAAAGTGTGCGGTTACAACCAAGACTCTCCAGTTAGGAAGGTCTGCGGAAGGGTGCTTGTTCTGTTTCCTCGGACAGGCTTTTCAAGACTAGGTAGGTTAAACCACATGATTGGGCTTTAATTATGAATGCACTTCAAAGTTCACTTATTTCATTATCTGGTACAAGTTCTCTTGCATGTGGGTGTAAGGCTGAAGAAGAACCTCTGACAAGTCAATTTTCAAGCAACTGAGCATGAACCCAGGTAAAAAAAAACCACAGAGCTCTCTTTCTCTCTCTTTCTATTGGTCTGTTATTCATAGAATGACACTAACAGTGACACAAGTAAAAAATCTGTATCATTGTCTTGACCTCTAGAAATTTGGTAGAGAATAAGATGACTAATAGTATTATTTTGATTATTTTATGGTCGTTACTGTGGACTCCCCCCCCCCCCACACACACACACACACACTGCCCCTTTTAAGACACCCCAATCTAAGACTCCTTCCTATTAATGACCCTGTTTACGCAGACTTCTTGTTCATAACATCTGTAAATTCACTCCCATTTTAAGACTTGCTCCTTTTTAAGACCTGGTTTTGCTTATTTTGGATTTCGAAAAAGAGAACAACAAATCCCCACTCTCTAGCCAGGCACATGATTTTTGTATGAACCAAGTTGAGGGATGGCATTTGTATAGGCCTGACCAGATCTGAGATGTTGAATCTATTGCTTACAAAGAAAGCATTGTGTCATTAAAGGCACACTACTTCTCTTCACCGTCTCAGTTCAGGCCAGGCTTTAACATAGGATAAGCTCATCCCTCAACTTGGTCACATATGAACAATCAACACACTGACTTCTTGCTGTAGTGATCGAGTCAGATTTGCCAAGGCGTGTACATGGAATAAGATCATAATTCTAAATGCTGAAGTAACATTCTGTTTCCTATGAAGCTAGGCTTGATTTTGGTATGAATCCAAGTTAAGGGATAGCATGTGTAAAAGCAGAATTGTTTACAGAGGCAGCTTTGTGTTATTAAAGGCATCTCAGATCACCTGCCAGGCTTTTTTTTTTTTTTTTTTTACATGGGGTAAGACTATCCCTCCACTCCGGCACATACCAGCAATAAACACAGTGGTTACTTGTGATGAAATAGTGGCAAGACAGATGATTTAAGCATCACATAACCTTCCTAAGTGAAGTCAAGTCGTGTGTGTGTGTGTGTGAGCATAGAATGTTGAGGACAGCCTTGAAATTTTCTGACTGTGTGAATTCAACAGAACTGCTGTAAATCTGGCGCAGTATAGTTTTTATTGTATGAAACTTCATTTCCAGTCAGGTGCTATGAAGAAATCATATCAGGTTATGCTTTGCAGTGAACCACCACCAGTATTTATTTATTTATTAAGGAGATTTCTATAGCGCATAACTAAAAGCACTACAGTGGACGCCGCTTAATAAAACCGCGGTTAATAGAGCCAGCCGCTTAATAAAACCGATTTCAGACGGTCCGGATTTATCACTATATCTTATGTATTAGAAAAAGCCGGTTAATAAAACCAACCCGCCGCTTATTAAAGCCAGTTTTCTCAGAGAAATCACGTAGTTTGTGACTAAAACTCACATTATCTTGTTCTGATGTGGAAGACGACCAACAAACAAACACTCATAAAATCGTTCTTCTCTGACGAGTAATGATTCGTGACGGTGACAGTGAAATTATTGATGTACCGAAGTGATCAAAGTACACGTTCATGACTTGTACATAATAAAAACAAAAGTTCAACATCCTTCGTGAAGTTTTGTTTAGATTCAAACAAGTGTAAATGACGAAAGAAAGTGACTGAGTGACGTAAACAAAAGAGATTTTTTTTTCTTTCGAAAATGACCTATTCCTGGACCGCCGGTTAATAAATCCGCCGCTTATTAAAGCCATTTTTCGTCGGTCCAGAAGTGGTTTTATTAAGCGGCGACCACTGTATTTCTGAGTAACACGTCATCTTAATTAAAGCATGCCAGTATCGCCAGGCTCCTTTTGGGTGGTAAATGTGGATCTTCAAAAGCCTAAGTTAAAAAAACAAGATGTAAAAGTACATTTTGAATAGTAGGTTTTTTTCAGAGGGCAGATATCACAAGATATGATCGTTCAACTGCATGTATGCCTCATTACTAAAACAAAAATTAAGTGGTATTTTACTCGTCTTTCTGGTAAAACATATACACCATCAATATATTATAATAATGATCTTGCTTGTTTACAGATGGACAACAGCTGCTGCCAGGACTAGGTTACGCATAAAGAAAACAGTCAACACTTGGCTGGTGCTGGAGCTTCTTTGATGTCTATATCAACAACAAAAAGACAGACAGATACCAGCTCATTCAAGACCATATCCCCATTTTACTCACACAGAACAGAGAGCCATCTTCCGCCTTCGCACAGGACACTGCTGTCTGAAGGTACACCTCAAAAGGATAGGTTTTGCACCTACAGCGGACTGTGGCTAGGGTAGGAAGAACAGACTCTGCAACACGTTCTGAGAGGGTTGCCTTTCCTTGCCACCCCTGTGCAACAAGACTTGGCCAGAGAGCACACATCCAAATGCAAACACTGAACACTGAAGAGGAAGAAGAAACAATAAAAAGATATGCACTTGGCAAGATCCTTAAAATGTAAAACTAGTACGTGTGACAATTTTGAATTGTTCAGAGATGGTTTTGCTTCAGTGGTAAATGTTTTAGCTTTGTTATAAGATTCCGTTACTGAAGCATACTTTAAAACCTTGACCTTCCAAGTCTTGAACAACATACCCTAACTGTGTTAGCACCCTGGGCTGCGATCATTGTGTTGAGCTACTTAACAGAGGACTCCTTGGTTTTATTACATATACTTTGGTTAACTTTAATTATTTGATAAATAATTCTAATACAGGACAACTCCCCCATCAAATGTAGAAATGTCGTCTGCATTTTTGACTCACATGCGAAGCAAAAGTGAGTCTATGTACTCACCCGAGTCGTCCGTCCGGACGTCCGGAAAACTTTAACGTTGGATATTTCTTGGACACTATTCAGTCTATCAGTACCAAATTTGGCAAGATGGTGTATGATGACAAGGCCCCAAAAAACATACATAGCATCTTGACCTATTTTTCACATTTTTCCCATTTTCTCTGAAGTTTTTGAGATTCAATACCTCACCTATATATGATATATAGGGCAAAGTAAGCCCCATCTTTTGATACCAGTTTGGTTTACCTTGCTTCAAGGTCAAGGTCACAGGAGCTCTTCAAAGTTGGATTGTATACATATTTTGAAGTGACCTTGACCCTGAACTATGGAAGATAACTGTTTCAAACTTAAAAATTATGTGGGGCACATGTTATGCTTTCATCATGAGACACATTTGGTCACATATGATCAAGGTCAAGGTCACTTTGACCCTTATGAAATGTGACCAAAATAAGGTAGTGAACCACTAAAAGTGACCATATCTCATGGTAGAAAGAGCCAATAAGCACCATTGTATTTCTTATGTCTTGAATTAACAGCTTTGTGTTGCATGACCTTGGATGACCTTGACCTTGGGTCAAGGTCACATGTATTTTGGTAGGAAAAATGTGTAAAGCATGTGAGTCGTATGGGCTTTGCCCTTCTTGTTATTTTGTATACTGCATATTTTAAAAGGCTATTTTTGTGCACAAAACATGCATCTGCAGGGAGGTTTAGAGGGTGAAGTTAGGATCTATTATGGGGCATGCAGCACCACACCCATTTTGTGTGTGTGTATTTTGTGTTGACACATAAGACACTGTCATTCCAGCAGAAACCTGTGATGATGCACATTTTATTGCAGTAACCAGCTGAAATTGTATGTACGTTGTTATGAAATTGACAAATGATCCCTGCTTTGCAATCCTGGGTTAATGATATTGCCAAAATTAAAACGTGGAGGAAAAAGTGAGTGTAAACCTATTCTTGTGGTGGTGGTGGTGGTGGTGGTGGTGGTGGTGTGTGTGTCTGGTTAGTGTGTGTGTGTGTGTGTGTTTGAGTGTGTGTTAAACAAACAACAACGACAAACAACACCAAACCTAAATCAAACAAGCACAACAAAAACAAATGACACAAAAACTGACAAAAATCAGAATATCAACTGAGGAGAAAAAAACAGTGGCTGAATGCAATACTTATTATAACTTAAAAAGTAAAAGTGTGCGTGTGATGTGTGCGTATGTTTGAGTGTTTTAAACAAAAACAACAAACCTAAATTAAACAAGCACAACAACAACAACAAAACAAACGTGGCAAAATTCTGAATATGAACTGAGGAAAAACAAACAGTGCCTAAGTACGAGACTTATTATCAGGGAAACAACGGCAAAACTCGCAATGTCGTATGGAATAAGGTAAAAGATGTAAATCATGGTTTACAGAGAACATCAGTACTGAGTTCTGTCATGTTTTATTTTCTCCAGAGTGTGACGTCTGCAGAATGATCGATACAAAAAGCAGTGTCTCCAGTCATGGCCATATGCTGCTTTCCTAATTTTTGCTTTGCACTATTTTTGCTTTGTGCACATATTTGAACCTTGTGGTGCTATGATTCGGTTCTTAAAAGAAAATTATGACTCACACTCACATACAATCCTTGTTTTTGAATGTTTTAAAACATTGCTGCTTTCTGCTTTGAGCCTGGAGGAACAAAATGACTCTGAAGCCGGACTGCCGAGAGGAAGAATGAGAGGGAAAAGAACACGCAGCCATGAAAACACACACACCTCCCTGACAGATAAACTGCTTATGTTCCAAAATCAAGAATCTTTAAGCGCGCACGCACGCACGCACACACACAAACACACACGCGCGCGCGCGCGCACACAGAGAGACTCTCCTCGTGGAAGTAAACTTATACTCGAACTTGAAAGTAAGTATAAATGTTTGATACGAAATAAACCTGTGATAAAAGTCTTTTTATAAATCATCGGTACCAACAAAATTGTCACAACACGTAAAAGGACATACTGTAGTTTCAAATTAGTAACAATCTAAGCCATTTTAATCAGCACTGGTGTCCGGCAAGCACTAACAGATACAACAGCACGTGTATGCATCTTGAAGTAATAAGACCTTGAAGTAGGCCTAGAGTTTACACTATGCATTATGTAATGCTTTAATTCAGCTGCCTAACTGTGGAACTTTGCAAATGTGTGAGGACCGTTTCACAAAACAGACAAAACACCCTCTCAGTTATTTACACAAATCAGTTCCAGAATGTGCGTGTTCCTTTTCCGTCTCTACAAATTAATGTTATCTGGGGGGAAAACGAATCATTGTCGCTTCCGCCCTCAGTTATAATTGCCTGAGCATAATAGGAAATGCAACAGGTGTAGTCTTCCGCCTGATTTTTAGTCAAGATATTTCGCGGACACAGAATGTTTCTTTCTTTTTTCTTTGTATGTTCACAAGCTCACATACAATCATTTATGCAACACTGACAATAAGACCAGACCAGAGTTGTGATTGAAATGGGCAGTTTATTTAATAAAGCTCCAGAATGAATAAAAATACATGACAAAATAAGGTGGTCCCGCTGTACAAAGCCGGTTACCAAACACACACACACACCAACACACACAAACACACTCACGCACGCACACACACACACACACACACACACACACACACACACACACACACACACACACACACACACACACACACACACAGTAACATTGTACAACTTACTGTCACATTCAAGCGGGAACACCAAACAAAACGTATCATCAAATGAAACAACATTTTAAGTGGTCAACTGAGCAGATGACCACAAACCACACTTGAAATCTTCACATTTTAACACTTTCTCCTGTATCCATAAAAGTCATTTATGCTGACTAGATAATGACATAATAAAATGACATCAATAAAACCATTCCCTTTTTTATTTTAAAGAAAAACAAGAAAATTAAAATAACGCAAAGAACTGATGCTCAGTAAGGTTGGGTATCGATCTCAAATGTGTGCATAGCTAATTACATGTAACCGGCATGGACTGGGGCTAGAATTGGCCTTTCTGTCAGGCAACTCGGCCTCTAATTGGTTTTATATTGTCTGATCCCCCTCCAGAAAAAAACAATACCATTTGCCCCGTGCTTCTGCGCCCACAAAAAATATTCGGGAATAAGAAAAGTTCAAATTTTAGGCACCCCACATACAACCTTAATTGTCAGTCAATTACTTTACTGCAATCAACGTTGATTTTAAAGTACCATGTCATTATTATTTTGGAGATAGATTTGAAAAAGTCCATAATTGCAGACTGCGTATTGCATACCTGTCAAGTACTTTTGGCCTCTGACCATAGTAAATGGCATAAGAAACCATAGTTGGGGATCAAAAACCATAGTTAATGCGTGGATCAGGATGTGGTTAAACGCACAAATTCAACTTCTCACGCATACACACTAAACCAATCAGATTGTTTTTCGCAAACTAAAAGTAAAACACATAAATTCCTTTCTACACAAACTGCTCTTTATTTACCACTACATGTAATACATTTACACTGCACTCTTGTTCGTTCATTTTTTTTGTCACTTGTCACTTGTGTTCTTTGTTGTATTCATCTGTGCAAATCTTTGCTTTGTCAATCATGCTGCCAGTCACCTTAAAATCATGGCAGCATGCATCAGAGTTAATTTTGACCTGTAAGAAGGCAGTCAGTGTGTCAGCTCCCAGACTGTGATCCAGCACTTGAAGGTGTTGCAGGGTTTCACTGCCAAATGGAAATTTATTCAACATTTTCCTCACACAGGCCATGTAGAACTGGCGCACATCATGCCAGAACTTCTGTTGTGTGGCTGGTGCAAGCTCCTCCTCAGAAATGAATGAACGGCAGTCCATGCCAGCAACAAAAAAAAACAAATTTTTTTTTTTTTTTTTTTTAATGCTAAAAATGCGTATGGTTTGAGGTATACGACGTAGGACCCAAAAAAACACCGAAAATCCGTAAGAATTACGCAGAATGCGTAGGACTTGACAGGTATGGTATTGGTATGAGTGATTTGAATTTTGATTTGTCAGCGGCACCTCAAGGATTGCCCCAAATGTGAGTGCGGTTACCCAAGGGAGACTGCTGAGCACTATTTGTTGCATTGACCCTTGTGTAGAGATGTACGATTATTGTCAATTGATAACTGATTATAAGTTTATTGAAATATCATTGAAAGGCATCCCGCAATATTCCCGGAATGTCAATCAGACCATATTCATAACTGTACAAGAATTTATTAAGACAAACAGGCATGTTCCGTACATGAGCCTCTACATTTTATTCATAATGTTCATTTGACACTGTCATGAGACAAATGCTGCCTGACCAATTGTTCTTCGTAATTTCTCTCGTGTTTTGTGTCCTTGTTTCGACTTATCGATTATGGCCCAATCGTTATGTAATTTAGTGCCATTTTTGCCGATCACAAAATGTATTAACTTTGCGTGTGTGTCTTCTGTGCATTTAATATTATTGTGACGTGACCCACTCTTCCAACATTTCTGGCGCTCCAAGTCTTCGTCGTCCTTTTTTTTCCCCTTATGCTGAATTCTGTTCTCTCGTACCCCATTTCTTTTTGTTTCTTGTTTTTACCCCACCAAGTTCTGTACTACCACCCCCTCCCTTTTTTGATTGCTTGCGCATCAGGTTTGTCTGTTTGTTTTCGTTGTCTGAAATGAGTAAATGTATCTAGTCCGCCATCATGCTAAACTTTGTTATGTACATACCAGGATGACTTAAAATAAGCATTTATGCTTGAGTTATCTTAAAAAAACAATGCATTGTTTCTGTCATGATAACAAATTGAATAAAGTTTTGTAAACCAATGGACTGATTATAGTTGACCCTGATATGTGATTACGGGATAGTGTCACGTTAATTTATTTCTACTTTCACTTGTACTTTTGTACTTAAAACAAATCACTGAAATGTAAAAGTTATTTTTTTTCCATTGTGAAGTGTCGTCAGTCTCCTCAAGGTAATGCAGTCAAACTCAACCAAAAGTTGGAGGGGCTTCTTCATACTTTCAGTGTGTGTGTGTGTGTGTGTGTGTGTGTGTGTGTGTGTGTGTGTGTGTGATTTCTTTTGACACTATGCACGTTTCAAAGTGAGTATAGTGCGCTTCCCAAGCATAAAACGGTGCATGACTCTGGATTTGCGTCTGAGATATTGACACATCACTGTGAGAAAAAGCGTTAATGAAAAAAGAAGACTATTTATTTTTCCTTGAGCATTATCTTAAAGTGGTGTGCCAAAAACTTTTAAATTCAAAAATTCAATATTTAACTTTAGGAAAAGCACTGTAGAGAGAAAACCACGCTTGTGTGTTCAGAATAGTCTCCATGTGGTATCAATATAAATGATTCAAATGTATGGAAGAGAAGCTGTTTCTGCTGGATTAATACACACACACAATTGTGCACTCACACATAAGCACGCATGCATGCTCACACACACACACACACACACACACACACACACACACACACACACACACACACACACACACACACACAGAAACAACAAATTCATTATGACAAAACCAAATACGAAGTCCTATTTCACAAATTTTATATCTTCTCCTTTTCACCATATACAAATACAGTCACGGAGTACATTTATAAGGCTATATTTATGGGATAGAGCCACTTGTTAATTGTTTCTTGTTCACAAAAGCACTAATAAAAAAATTGCTCCAGGGGCTTGCAACGTAGTACAATATACTACCTTACTGGGAGAATGCAAGTTTCCAGTACAAAGGACTTTAACATTTCTTACATACCAATCAATATGAGGCTTATATTGCGCGTATTCTGTGGGTACAGTTCTAAGCTCAGGGATTTTATTTTATGCAATTTATATCGCGCACATATTCAAGGCACAGGGATTTATTTATGCCGTGTGAGATGGAATATTGTTTTACACAATACATCACGCATTCACATCGGCCAGCAGATCGCAGCCATTTCGGCGCATATCCTGCTTTTCACGGCCTATTATTCCAAGTCACACGGGTATTTTGGTGGACATTTTGATGAAAATTTATCTATGCCTATACAATTTTGCCAGAAAAGACCCTTTTGTCAATCGTGGGATCTTTAACGTGCACACCCCAATGTAGTGTACACGAAGGGACCTCGGTTTTTCGTCTCATCCGAAAGACTTGAACCCACCACCTAGGTTAGGAAAGGGGGCAGAAAATTGCTAACGCCCTGACCCAGGGTCGAACTCGCAACCTCTCGCTTCCGATCGAGCGCAAGTGCGTTACCACTCGGCCACTGAGTGGAAGGTACACCAACACGATATTAGCACTCCAGATTTTTATCTCGCAGTTTTTCTGAAGGACTTTGCATTTGAAAACTATTCTCAGACAAAATCGCTGCCCTACACGCCACCAGGCGTGAAAGGCAAAACCTACTACTCAGACAAAATATGAGTTTAAACTGCAAGTACATGTACAGGGAGTCTGAAGGGTTCAAGTCGGATGAGATAGACTACTGTTGTGGCAATCTTCGAATTTGAAAATCATTTTTTTAAAAGAGTAAAACTCATAGTTCTTCTTCTTCTTCGCTCATGGGCTGAAACTCCCACGTTCACTCACAAATTTGCACGAGTGGATTTTTACGTGTATGACCGTTTTTACCCCACCATTCAGGCAGCCATACGCCGCTTTCGGGGGAAGCATGCAGGGTATTTTTGTGTTTCTATAACCCACCAAACTCTGACATGGGTTACAGGATCTTTTCCGTGCGCACTTTGTCTTGTGCTTGCGTGTACACACGAAGGAGGATAAGGCACTAGCAGGTCTGCACATAAGCAATGACCTTGGAGATCAGAAAATTCTCCACCTTTAACCTACCAGGCGGCCGCGATTTTGACTCATGACCTTCTGAATAGGAGGCCGATGTCTTATCCACAAGAACACCGAGCCCGTCCAAACTCCTAGTAAAAACAACAACTGCAAATCTGGGAGCAAAATGTAAACGGTTACAGTTTCAACTATCCTTCCCCTTTAAATCAGCATTTTTGGAAACCTAAACGAAAGAGTATTCAAGAACAACAGTCACGGATTCAGATTTAAAAAAACAAATGGTAACTATGCTTTTTGGAAATTCGTTCTTTAATTGGTGTTTAACGAAGGTTATATCGCGACAGGGAAAGGGGGGGAGATGGGATAGAGCCACTTGTTAATTGTTTCTTGTTCACAAAAGCACTAATAAAAAAATTGCTCCAGGGGCTTGCAACGTAGTACAATATACTACCTTACTGGGAGAATGCAAGTTTCCAGTACAAAGGACTTAACATTTCTTACATACTGCTTGACTAAAATCTTTACAAACATTGACTATATAAGAAACACTTAACAAGGGTAAAAGGAGAAACAGAATCCGTTAGTCGCCTCTTACGACATGCTGGGGAGTATCGGGTAAATTCTTCCCCCTAACCCGCGGGGGGTCTTTTTGGAAATGCGCTTCAGACAAATGCCTTTGCACACGTTATGTTACTCACAGCAAAATGCAAGAATAATTGGGGACCATATGGGATGGGGCAAATTGGGAGGGAGCAATTCGGGACACCACCATATATATCTACCAAATATTTACAAATAGCTATCTTAGTACATGCATAACATGCTGTACCAATACACAATTTCTTTAAATAACTATGTAAGGATTATTGGCAGTCTCCCGGAGCATGTTTCACGCTATCCTGCGATCAGGACAAGCGACTGCCTGTGATGTGTATGCTGTGCGGCGTGCGCTACATAAGAAACCTTTTTTTAAATTTGTATTAAATATAATCACCTGAGCCACGAATGGCTAGCTGACAGCGGCTATCTTTTACACAACAAATTCTGAACTCTGATGAACTCGTGATCGCTGATTTTTAAAGGCAAGGGGTATCATATTGTGCGCATGGCATACACATCCAAGTTGGTCGTTTGTCCCGATTGTGGGATACAGCCCGTCAGAGGCGTAGAGCATGCTCGAGATGTTTTGAAAAACCTGACTGCAGTACAGGGATTTTTACACCTCCGGACTGCTGATAATCCTAACAGAATTATTATCAAAAACAGTCTATTGCCTTGAAAGCAAACCTGGAATTTCTGATGCGAGTTGCCAGAAAGAAAGTTCACTAACAAGATCCAGGCCAACACCAACCCCCCCCCCCCCCCCCAAAATAACACTAAGGAGTGAGGTGAGCTTAAATAACTAATTAATTAATCAATCAATAAATTCTCTGCTGAAATCCCCAACTTCGCGCATCGAAGCTATGAAAAACAGGACACTGCCACGTTTCCATTCAGCTAAACGCCACACCATTTTCAAGAGGGGATGTCTCAGGAAGAAAGATGTGACGCTCCCGATTCATATGTTTCAGAAGACAGCCCACCTGAGAAAAAGAAGAACACACTTTAGAAATAATAACAACCTGTCAACCACAAATACATTAAAGTTTTTCAAACAGTTCACTAATCCGACAAACTCATGCTCGTTTCTGGTGCATTTGATAAAGCCAATTACGAGTAGATGCTAGACAACAGCAAAACCACCACCACATAACAACAACACAAGATTGTTTATGGTTGTTTACAGTCTCTTGAACACAGGAATCAATCGAGACCGTATATATAACAACAAGAAGCATAAAAAAGCACTTCAGTTTGAAACCCAGGTTCAATGTAGTAAATGATATTGCATCAATGTTCCATCCATCCTCAGCACTTTCAAAACCAGTTTCTTCTAGGTCATACACACCTTTTCCTCGATTGATCTACAGTATATCAGATCACTATTGTTCTTTTTATGATTTGCACCAAGGGAATGATTAACATTTCTGTCTTAGTCATAATGTAACAAGCTTTAAGCAAAAGCATAATATTCTACACATTCACATATTGTAAGGTTGAAGGGGTCTATGTCGACCAAAAGAAGGTGTATTCCCCATAGCCATAGGTGTTTTCCCTGTGTACCGGGAATACAGTTGGATTTTCTGTAGAGAAGTATAATATCGTACAATCTTGCGCCAAGCGCGTGACTGCGGTTAGATAGGAGAATCTATTTAAAATCCTGAATTCGCGTGCGGCATCCAGTCAAGCAAAACATGCTTCGACCGTTTATCAAAACGGATTTAGTTAAAGAAACATCTGCACCCCCCCCCCCCCCCAACAGCCTGGTATTATGTTTTCCTCGCTGGTACTCTCGTCCATTGAATCACTTTCACTTTCACTCTCGTAAGCTTGAAGTAACTCCATGGCGTCTAACGGAAGTATATTCCCTAGTGTATATGTACAGGAAATTAACATACAGGGAATACAGCCACTGTTGGTCGACATAGACCCCTTCTAAAGTGCTGCAGTAGTTACCTTTCCCTCCAAGGACCAAGCTGTTCATCCACTGTAGGGCTGACCGGGGTTCCCCCTTAGCAGAGTGAGTGGCGAATCCTGGCTGATAAATTTCCTTTCATTTTCCATGAATGAAGAATACCAGCTGGGTTCTTTTATTCATGGACCTGTGTTCTGCAACACACACAAATCAGCCACCAACTTGTAAATATATGTAAAAGAAAGCAAGTGAGACAATGACAAAAGGTGACGTTTTCATGTCAGTATGTCCCAAATGACATCACCAGTACATTTTTCATTCTATCTAATCTGTTTTCGTTCTATTTTTTCTAATAACATGTGTTAACAATTGATTGCCAACTGGAATGGAAGAGCACAAAAAGTGTAACTTGATATGTAGTTTCTCTAGAGGGAAAAACATCTTCCACTTTCATGTCAGTGTGTCCCATGCAACATACATTTGCCAAACAGCTATGTGTAAGTAGATTATTTGTTAGTGGTATAGAAAATACTGATCAACAATCAAAGTCAGTGTTCACATTCATTTTCTACCTATTTCTTATTTGTTTATTCTTTTGGCAATGGTGAAATGTCAGCAATCGTGTGTCATTCGGGACAGTAGACATGACACCTGACCTTTTGTCACTGTCTCAAGTGGCAATCTGAATAACAGAATACAAAATGATCAATCCACACAATCATACTTCAGCACTGAAAGTCCACAAAATGAAGCACTGCTAGTACATGTACTTCTCATAATTTACTGAAACTTTACTTGTCAAAACAACCATTTGTTTTATCAACTTTACTCGCATGTGGCGAGTAGATTAACATTTCTACTCACCATTTACATGATTTTTACTCGCCATGGCGAGTAATTGAAAATACTCGCCACTTTCAGGCCTGTACTTGTGCATGAGATGTGTTTACCATCCATATGCCCAGACCATGCGCCCTTCTGTTGTGCTCAGAACAGTTAAGAGTTGCTTGCTGGGGTGGTTGTTCATAAGTTAACAGTTCACAAGAGGGCACAAACAAGAGCAAAAACACAGGTGCCTGATTCAAACTCATTCAAATGCAGAACCTTATTTTTGCATGAACAGAGTAAGACATGATTCTTACATAGCTGACCCTACCCCTGGCAGAAAAGTGCTTGAAATTGTCCATGTGGTCTCTATCAGTACATTTGATGCATATTTGTGATACATATATACTGATATAGAGACAAGTAACAAGTGGACATTTCCTCTGACACCTCTACCATTTGTACACCTGCACAAATCTCCTGCCACAGACTACAAAAGGAAAACATACAAATCAAAACAAACACAAATTTAACCTAATGTTTACCTTTCAGCAGCAGAAAAGGCTGTGTTTTCTGTGGTGTCTCAGAGAAAAGCCACGGTGTTGGAGATGCAAAACTAGGCTGTAGGCAAGGTCCAACATCTTTAGCTGCACACACAAAAAGAAGAAGCAAGAAATCACATGACATAGATGACATTCCTCACTAGTACAAAACCACAACTACACTAGTCAACTACCAATGTAAGAATCATAGTCCTGCAAGATTACCCTCTTAAAAAGTAAGATTGCTTTCATTCAAACACTACCGTGGGACCAAACTCCCCCCGCCCCCTCCTTTTTTTGAATTTTTCCTGCATGTGTGTTGATGTTTCCATTAATTCCAAGCCCTGAAACTATGAACTTGAGATCTTTATGTATGCACACAGTCACAGGCTTAATAAGCTATTCAGAAACCAAGCAGAGTGTGCACAACGTTAATTCTGAGAAATAAATCCCCACAACTGGTTTCAAGGCCACTATACCGACTGAGCTATTGCTTGCCATGCCAACCTCCACCCCCATTTGGAACACGCACAACTAGTATACCCATACACATGTAATAATACTGCTTGCCTTCCTCCCCCACCCTCCAAATCAATAAACACTTAATGTATGCAATCAGTAATCTTTTAGTTAGTAGTTGACTACCATTTCAATCAATCAATTTCAATCAATGAGGCTTATATCGCGCATATTCCGTGGGTACAGTTCTAGGCGCTCTGCAGTGATGCCGTGTGAGATGAAATTTTATACGGCCAGTAGATTGCAGCCATTTCGGCGCATATTTACCTTTCACGGCCTTATTCCAAGTCACACGGGTATGGTAGACAATTATTAACTGTGCCTAAGCAATTTTGCCAGGAAAGACCCTTTTGTCAATCGTGGGATCTTTAACGTGCACACCCAATGTAGTATACACGGGGGGTGGTTCGGACACCGAAGAGAGTCTGCACACAAAGTTGACTCTGTGAAATAAATTTCCGCCGAACCTGGGATCGAACTCGCGCTGACAGCGGCCAACTGAATACAAATCCAGCGCGCTACCAACTGAGCTATATCCCCGCCCCATCACTACTCTCTCCACACCCACCCACCCTCTTGCACACCAGCGACACACCCCCATCACCCAATCATTTCCATGATTCTCTCTGCCATATAGTTATCCTAAACACTAACATTATGACACATTTGTTTTCCAATTAGGAACATTAAAAATTACTGTAAAAAAAATGTACAATCATGCACTCTCTGAGTCTGACAAGAGAGTGTGAGAAAAGTCAAGAAAGCAAGACGTGTGACATAACTAAATCTTCTAATCTATTCCTGAGATTTACTCTTGACAGCTTAAAATGGAACCTCATGCACTTACTGTTCTGAATTGTAGAAATTGCTTGTAGTTATAGCAGCAAAGGCAGTTTTATTGGGTACCACCAGGTGTCACTCTGTCATCATCTGATCAAGAATTCAAGCAAATGGTTCAGCACTGAAACAGTAAATAGCAAGAGTGTACAGAAAAATACACAAACTTTCTCATTAATTTGTATCTTCAACTTCACATTTTTCATAAATAATGATACCTTACTTTGACTAAGTTTGAGTAGGATTAACATCATGCAGAAGTTAACTTGAAATAAAATAACTATACGTTACTCAATACTGCACTCAATGAGTCAATTGTCAGCAAAGGTGATAATCAATGCAAGGTAAAACCAAAGGATGCAACTCAGTCAGCAATTGCAAAAACTACATAATTCTAATCAAGCTGTCAGTTTCACTAGCTATCAGAATTCAAAACATGTTCTTGTTTTTGTTGTTGCTGTTGTTCATGACTACATCAATGTATCTCAGCATTTCTAGTTTCTACACTATAGCCATTAAATGTTCAACAACAACAAAAGAAGTGTCCCAATGTTTAAGGAAGCGCTGTTGCAAGTCACAATTGTTAGCAGTTGCTGAGAAAAGCTAATTGTCCTTACTGTAAGTTGAGTAACAAATTATAAACAATTGCTGTTAACACTCATAGTACAAGACAGCAAACCACTGCAAAACTATAGTCATCTATCAATGTTATGCTTGCCATCCCACCCCCGACCCCAAACCTCTGAGTCCAAGCTAGGGTTCGTCGGGTGATCAGGAACAGACTTTTTTTTTTTTGTCTAATCTTCCTGTCAGTGTCATGCAACTTGAACTGATGTTGTACAATCTTGTCTTCTTCTTCTTCTTCTTCTTGGCGTTCGCAGAGGTTACACAATCAGTCCAGCACTGGTGATAAATGTTGTTGTTTTCTCCAACTCCTGTCGACTGCCGTATAGTTTGGTCTGCAAGGGAGTTGGTGACGGCCACACTTCTTTTCGTTCCTCATCTAGTAAGGGACATCGCTGTAAGATGTGTTCCGCTGTTTGGTCTTCTTGACCGCAGGCACAGGTTGGTGATGGCGCCAGCTTGAACTTTCGGTTCATGTGAGCATTGAGCCTGTTGTGGCCAGTACGCAGCCTGATGAGGTTGACTTGCTGCTCTCTGGACATTGTGTGGTAGTCATCTCTGTTTGTCCTTGGCCTCATCAATGCCTTGATGATTGTCTTCTGCTCACTAAAGCTGACACTGTTTTCAGGTTGGTCTTCCACGGCTCCTTCTTTCGCCAGCTCATCTGCCCTTTCATTTCCTGGTATCCCACAGTGTGCTGGTATCCACTGGAGGACAACTCTTCTGGTTTGTCTGACCATCTGTAATGCTTTGGCCAGCTGTGGGAGTTTGTCGTTCTCTAGGGCCTGAAGGACTGAAAGGGCGTCCGAGAGGAAGACAACTTGGTAGCAAGGGTCTGCGGAGTCCTGAACCAAGGAGGCAGCCTGCATGAGAGCTTCTGCTTCTGCTTTATAGTTTGTGCAGTGTTTGCCAGTGGCAACGCTGGATGTAGCTGTATGTCCCCCAGGGAACTGGATGAGAATGCCTGCACCTCCATTGAGCACGGCGTTAGTTGCTGATCCATCGGTGTATACATGGATCCACGCCTCTTTTGGGTACTGTTCGTCGATCAGGGCTAAGGTGAGTGCCTGTCGAGCTGTGTCATTCTGATCTTCTCCTGAGGTAACATGTGGAACACTGGTGCAGATCTGGATGCCTGGTTTCTCTGTTGCCTTGGGGGTTTCCTCTTCTTCTTGAGTCAGAGGTAGAGTGTTCTGTGGGAGGACTTCCCTGTACTGTCGAGAAAGTCTCTTGCTCTCGTGTACAAAACTGCTCCGTTTGAGCCGGTTCTTGGTGAGGTTGCTCAGTCTGTGCTTCATGGGGTGGTCGGGTAGGCACTTGAGCTTCTCGGCCTGTACCATAGTCTTGGCTTCTCTTCTCTGACAGAGGGGTTGGATGGTGGTAAGCTTCTCCATTTCCTTGATGGGCGTGGATTTCATTGCACCAGTGATGAGTCGGAGGGCCTGGTTTTGCACACGGTCAAGGGTCTGCAGGTTTGTCTTGGCTGAGGTTGACCACGCTGTGGAGCCGTACTCGAGGTGGGGTCTGATTGTTCCCTGGTATACTGTCTTCAGTATCTTCTCGTTCGCTCCCCAGGTGGTACCTGCCAGCTTCCTGAGTATGGCTAGCTTGCGCCGGGCCTTCGTCTCTGCCTGTGCAATGTGTGGTTTCCAGGTCTGCCGTCTATCAAAGGTGACACCAAGGTACGTTGCTTCTTCATCCTCTCTCAGAGGAGTTCCACCAAGCCTAATGGTTCCGGCTTTCTGCTTTGGCGACAGTGTGAATAGGGTGGTGGAGGATTTCTCCTTGTTGATGGAGACGCACCAATCTTCTGCCCATGCGTTCAGCCTATCTGCCGCTTGCTGCATTCTGTAGGTGGCAGTACTTGCGTGCTCCTCCTTGCACCAGATCACAAGGTCGTCTGCGTAGAGAGCAGCTTTGATCCCCTTGGGAATCTCAGACACCAGATCGTCGATGAAGAGAAGGAAGAGTGTGGGGGAGAGGACTCCGCCCTGAGGGACGCCATGACGAAGGAGGAACTTCTTGCTTTTGGTCTGGTCGACGTTAACTCTTGCCCTGCGGTTATAGAGGTAAGAGCGAATCCACTGGTACATGTTGCTGGACACGCCTTTCCTCAGCAGTTTTACAAGGAGTCCATCTTTCCAGACCTTGTCAAAGGCCTTCTGAAGATCTATCCAGGTGACGAAGACCAGCTTCTGTTCCTGAAAGGCATCTTCAACTTCTTGCGCCAGGTAAGTGACCTGATCTTCAGTGCTGCGGAACTGTCGGAATCCAGCTTGTTCAGGGGCGAGGAGGTTCCTGGATTCCAGGTACCACCTGAGGCGCTCGTTCACAATTCTCTCCAGGGTCTTCACAACACAGCTGGTGAGGCTGATTGGGCGATAGCTGGTGGCCTTCTTTGGATCCTTCCCTTTTTTTAAGATGGGGATCATGATCGCTTCTCGCCAGAGTTGTGGTAGCGATCCTTCTTGCCAGCTGCTGTTGAAGACCTCGAGTAGCTTGTTCTCTGCTGCGCTACCAAGGTGGGTTAGCATCTCGTTGGTGATGCCGTCTGGGCCAGGGGACTTCTTCGCCTTTGACTTTTTCAGAGCTGAGTGCAGCTCGTGGAGTGTGAGTGGTTGACTCATGGCGTCCACTGTCGACTGTCTGGCAGGTCTCTCTCTTTTCTCTCTTCTTGCTTCTCTCTGTTTCTCGGGGCTAACATGGAGGTTGCTCTCAGCTGCATAGCTTTCAGCAAATTGGTTGGCAGCATGCTTTCCAGTTAGCACCTTCTCGTTCTCTTCTAATGTGATCTTTCCTCTGCTGGTGTTCTCATCATTCAACTGCTTGGTGAGCCTCCAGAGCTTTCTGCCATCCTTCTCAAGGTTCAGAAAGCTTGTTTTCTCTTGCCAGCTTCTCCGTCTTGCCTGTAGCTTCTTTTTGAGAAATTTGGCTTTGGCTTCCTGGAGGCGGATGTTGTTGTTTTGTGACGGGTTGACTTCTGCTTCCCTTCTGGCGTCTGCCAGATCATCATCCAGTTCCTGCAATTCATTGCTCCAGTAGGGCTTATAGTCTCTCCTGGCACCCCTGGGAATGGACTCATGCGCTGCTCTGAGGATGCTCATGTTGAAGTCCTTCGCCACCATGTTGATGTCTCGACCCTCGACTCTGATGTCTTTGGTGAGTTCGCTGGTGCGGTGTCTAAAGAGGAACCAGTTCGCTCTTTTGTAGTTCCACCGTGGGAAGGAAGCTTCAGTGCAGGACTCCATACCCAGGGTCAAAAAGACTGGCCGATGGTCACTTCCACCTAGCTGTTCTCCGACCTCTCTGCTGGTTAGCTGGTGCATGTCTTCCGTGCAGAAGGCTAGGTCAGGAGTTGATGTAGTGTGCCATCTTCTGGAGTAGAATGTAGGGCAGTCAAAGGGACTGTTCAAAAGGATGAGACCTTTGTCGTCCTGCCAGTTCTCCACCTCTTCTCCTCTCCGATCCAGGTGGTCATATCCCCAACTCTGTGAATGACTGTTGAAGTCACCCACCACGATGAAGTTGGAGGCCTTTGCGGGGATCGTGTCAAGGGCGAGGTGTCTATCATTGGGGCAGTAGAAGTTGACAAGATGGAATTCTGATGTCTTCGTCTGGATTCGAATCACCTGATATTCGGAGTCCTCCATGTGCGTTTCTATCAAACAGGCATTGATGTTGTTCCTGATGAGGGTCAGGATTCCTCCTTTGCTTCGGTCTGTTCTGTCGGACCTAAGGCATTGGTAGCCTCTCACTTTGAAGGACTTTTGGGGTGTCAGGTGCGTCTCCTGAATACAGCAGATGTTGATGTTCTTCTCATGCAGGATATGCTCCAACTCTGTCTTCTTGTTCAGGATACTTTCTGCGTTCCAGTGCATGACCTGAAAAGGTCGCTGCTGACTGGGTTTCTTCCTGGTTGTGGTGGTGCCAGTCACTTTCCTCCTGCATCCCCTGGCGTGACAAGACGGACGGGAGGGACCTCCAGTAGTTGGGGCTGGGTCCCTTTGAGGCATGGGACCCGACGCTGCTCCACCCTGGGGGGTCCTCAATGGGCGAGCGCCATTTCCATCTGTGCTGGTTGATTGTGTCATCATTTGCGTAAGTGCGTGTACCCGTGGTTTGTTAGAATGCGCCGTGCGGCCCGGGTCCTCCGTCTTCAGCATTCGGGGTTTTCTGTCGGGGTTACCTCACCCTTAGCTCATGGCCCGTACGTCCTACCCTGAGAGCACAGGGGGGAGGATTTGCCGGGATCCCACCCGGAGCCAGTTTGGTCCGCGGCCGCAAGCGGCTGATCTCCATATCTGAAGACCGTTCCCCTATCCGCCACCCGGGGACGCGCTGGGTTGGGGGTGGTCGCCCCACTGAAAATCCCACACTGGGTTAAGAAAGATCAGCCAGTCCCAGGTACAATCTTGTAAATTATGATAATTTTGTACAATGAATTATCTTTTTGACTTCTTAAAATTATAAAATACATGCACATACTGTCGGATGAGACCTTAAACCGAGGTTCAGTGTGTGTAGTGTACACACCTAGTGACATATGCAAAAAGACTGAGCACGCAAAATAAAGATCTGTCAGCATTAAAGTGGCCTATAGAAACACGAACACACCCAGCATACACCTATCCCTGTGGTGTTACATCAGTACTACTAATACTACTAAGCGGCAGCGGCAGCCGAGTCACTAGTCTCACCACAGGGTGAGACAGCCACCACGAGGGAGGACTAGAACATCATCCAAGCGCCTTGAGCATACACCTAGTGTGTGGATATGTGTGCTATGTAAGTTGCATATCAATCAATCAAATATTTACTCTCTGATCTATGAGCGAGCTAAAATGAACTCCCCCCCCCCCCCCCCCCCCCCCCCGTACGTGCAATCAATTTTAATCTCAGTTACCTACTCCTAGATCTATAGAATTTTACTTACGTGTCATTTGCAGGCCATTGGACTAGATCTGTTTGGATGTCAGTCAGTAGTACTCCGTTGCTGCTCTCAGTTGCACGTCGCACCCATCTGCAGGACTCGGAAGTGACGCTCGTTTTGCTGTCACTGTGTCAGTTCTGTAGTCGATGACCTCATACAGTGTGGCCAGAACATGGCGGCAATAACCATCCAATCTGCAACAGTTTACGCATTCAATGTAAATTGTAATGATGCATTTATACAGTGCTAAAATAGTTAACCCTCTCAACATGAATGACACTACTGTGTGCTTCCCCAGCACAAGCTGTTCAGACATTACACCAGATTTTAACTTTTAGGTTTTAAATGTCATTGGTACAATGACAAATACTAAAATAGGGAGTAATATATGAGTTGGACATCTTAAAGTTATGAAGTCGCAACACTAATGCTGAAAAGGTTAATCAATTTTTTAACACTTCAGTATAAAGCACACACAATGACTTCATCATTCTGCCCACAACTGTTGTTTGCATACACATGTATGTAGATCAGTTTAATTTAAATGAAATAAATAAGTTACAAACAGTGCAAGTCTACTGATGGCCTGTACCAAAGTTTGTTATGGCCTAAAAGTCAATCAACCATTAAAATAGTCCCCCCGCCCAAAAAAATAAAATAAAAATTAAAATTAAAAAAAATACTGCCTGACATCCTGGTTAGTTAGTTAGCTAGCTTTACTTCCCTTTATCTTGGTGTAGATGTAAGGAAGAATAGACAGCCTGCTAAATGTGTTAACAATAACGAGAAAAATATGAACATACCCTCCCTTGCAGGTGCAGAAGGCTGACAAAATGCAGCTCCTTAGGTCCATGTCCACACTTGTCATTACAATCCACTGTGAATAAAATTTTGCACCAGTCACTGGGTTCTTGGCTTCACTTTGCTTTTGACAGCAAAATAGCCATCTGTTGGGGGCTCTGATGGCAGTGATGGGATGCCACACGCTTGTATAAATTCTACCACATAATTATCCATCTCTCATCATCTGGAATCCTTCTGATTTACGATAATCACGCACACTGGCAACAGACGCATTTGATGCACTGAGCTGGTACGTGCACACATCAAACTCAGAAAAGTCAGGTAGAATGTTTATGTTGGTACTTCCTGACAAGAAACCAGGATTCTGCAGAGCTCTGAACATTGCGTCGTCGTGGGTTTTCTGGACCGGCTAAATCGCGCAGTTTCAAGCCGATCACTTCGGCTCGATCCTCGATCAGCGCCTCGGGATCGATGGGCAACTTGATTTCAAATGCTTTCTGCACTAAATCGGACAGTTCATGCTTGCGGTAATCGCTAAACGTGACGCCTCTTTCACGCAAGAACGACTGTGACTCGCTCACAGATCTATACAGATACAGATGGTAGGAATTTCCCTTCGCTGACGCCATTGTTTGGCCCAAACAAGGGAAACTACTCTCATAGGTCAGTTTCCACTAAAAAGACGGGAGTTTATGCATACGCCCTATTGTTGATGGGTTTTTAAAATTTGTGACAAAAGAATTTAAACGTTCAAATTACTTACCACCCCCCTCTGATATGTCAGTTGCGAGTGTGTCAGTATGTGGTTGTGTGTGTGTATGTGTGTGTGTGTGTGTGTTTGTGTATGTGTGTGTGTGTCACTAGTGTATGTGTGTGTACGTGTGTGTGTCACTAGTGTATGTGTGTGTACGTGTGTGTGTCACAGTGTGTGTGTGTGTGTGTGTGTGCGTGTGTGTGTGTGTGTGTGTGTGTGTGTGTGTGTGCCGGTGTGGGTGTGTGTCTGTGTGTGTGCCCGTGTGTGTGTGGTCACGTTGTGTGTGTGTGTGTGTGTGTCACGTGTGTGTGTCAGTGTGTGTCGATCAGTGTGTGTCGATCAGTGTGTGTGATCTAGGCCAGGGTGGACTCCCAAGGTTCCTGGGTTCCGGAAGTCCACCCACCCCCCTTACTGACTCCACAAATGTACCTTTTGCCTTTTTCTCTCTGCGAATGTATGTATTCATTTTTGTTCGTTTGTTTGTTCGTTCGTTCGTTTGTTCGTTCGTTTGTTCGTTGGTTCGTTCGTTCGTTCGTTCGTTCGTTCGTTCGTTCGTTCAACAGTCCGTCCGACAGTCCTTCAGTACGTCCGTCAGTCCGTCCGTCCGTCAGTCAATCCGTTCTTCCTTCACTGAGTCCGTATCAATAAATTCCTCTTGTGCAGGGCCGAACTACAGGAGAGAGAGAGAGAGGGGGGGGGGGAATGTTCCTCATTGTTGGTGGGACAACCCCCCCCCCCCCCCACCCTGCCCTAACCGTAAACCTCCTCCAAACGTTTGACAAATGCTCTGAAAATGCGCCAGTTTGCACATATTGTTTATTGTTTGCTTGTTTATTTGTTTGTTTTTTTGTTTGTTTGCTTGTTTGTTTGTTTGCTCGTTCGTTCGTTTGTTCGTTCGTTCGTTCTTTCGTTCATTCGTGGGTTGGTTCGTTCGCTCTTTCGTTCCTTCGTTATTTCCTTCGTTCATTCGTTCCTTCGTCCTTTTAGTCCGTCCGTATGTCCGTCCGTACGTCCGTCCGACAGTCTGTCGGTCAGTCCATCAGTCCGTCCGTCAGTCCGTCCGTCCTTCAGTCTGTATCAAAAGATTGCTCTTGTGCAGAGGGTTGAAGGAATACCCTGCAGGACCGGATCAGAAGGGGTTACCCGTAACACCCCCACCCCCACCCTCCCCCCACCCCCTGTCCATCGGTCCGCCCCTCAATCAGTCTGTCCGTTGGTCCGTCCGTCAGTCTGTCCGTCAGTCCGTCCGTCCGTCCGTCCGTCCGTCCGTCCGTCCGTTCTTTGGTTCATTTGTTCTTTCGTTCGGTCGTTCTTTCCTTTGTTCGTTTCATTGCTTATTTATTAGCACACATCATTGTCAACTAGTGAATATCCTGAACAAGGCGGTGCGTGAGAATATCTTCTTGTTTGTTAGGATAAAATAACATCAGTTTGCTCTGAAACAAAACACACACAAATTCCGCTGCTTGAGCATCGTTTCAGTCTAACCGAAGTGAAGGTATACCTCATCTTCAGAAGGAGAATAAGCGACAGCATGCTCATCTACCATATAACATGTCACGTGAGGTCGTTCAGACCGGAGTGGAGATATATCTCCGAGGGATCAGGGTATACTTTCAACCCGATGCACAAGCGTAGTTTATTGATACCTTAGTTTCGGTCGTACCGGTGTGTAATACCTCGAGAGAGAGAGAGAGAGAGAGAGAGAGAGAGAGAGAGAGAGAGAGAGAGAGAGAGAGAGAGAGAGGAAGATAAAAGAAATAAAAATAAAGTTCTATTTCAGTCTGTTTTGCGTGTGTGTGTGTGTGTGTGTGTGTGTGTGTGTGTGTGTGTGTGTGTGTGTGTGTGTGTGTGTGTGTGTGTGTGTGTGCAGATTTGTGCAACAGGAACACCAACACAAGGAAATCAGTGATGCAAATCAAACATTTAGTTAGCAAAAGATCACTTCTTGTATGAACCATGCATCACTTTATCAAAGTAGTGGTACTAATACACATTTGCCTTACAAGAACAAGTTTTACAAAAAGGAATAATTATGCACATTTAACTTTATATATTTTCTATTTATACAGCAGAATAAAAATAACTCTCCACGATCACTATGATCTATCTGAAAACAAAAATGATTTTTTTTTTTAATTAGATAGTCGACACTCTTGAAGATACAAATAAACAAACAACCCGAGCGAATCCTAAATAGCCTATTTATGCTTTGCATAAAGGCGGCTATAAAAAGCACAAAATGAATAGTCCTTGTTGTCAGTCATGTTTACTGATACAAGCTATATCTGGCGAATAAAGGGGTAAGGTGTTATGTTTTAGAGAGCAAAAATCTTTTGAACGGAAATGGTGTAATCAAACACTAGTCAGTTCACTTGCTCCCTTTAAATCAAGCAAAGCAGACCTTTTCAACTTCAGAAGACCCTCTCAAATCTTCATCTTCTTTTTGATGGGCTATCCAGATACTCCAACGAGTGTGAAATCAACGTTATAGCTGCCTTTCAGCATCTGGTCATGATTCCATTGTGTGAAATTGTCTATGCATGGTGCAGGACTGTGCATGCGCACACATTAAAAAGTAATGACACATTTTGACACCACTGATCCCAATATAGGGGTTGGGCGTTTACTAAGTACTATACTCTATGCACACAGTTTGACCCAAAGTAGGGGGCGGGCGTCTACTCCATACTGGGCGTTTACAAGGTAGTTTACGGTACTTAAAAAAACCCACCATTATACAACTCAGTGTGCAAGTCAGACTAATTAAAATATGCTTCAGACTTATTTGTTACGGTTTGATGAGAACATTATTTGAAGCAGAACAGGAAACTAAAGAAACTTATCAAAAATAGAGAGAAAATAAAAACAATTATCAACTTCCACGAAAAGGAGACTATTTGTTATATTATTTGAAAGCTCAAGGGCTAGTTATAGGTTATAAGTTATTTCAGCAGGCTTCTTATTGAATAACTGAAACCAGCCTTTAGCTTTTATTTTCTTCTATTTGTTGAAGGTGGTCCATACTAGGGGACACACACACTTTGAGATTTTGATATTACTTTTTGCAGTAGAAACTCGGGAAAACCTTCCCCAATTATCGGCAAGAACATGCCTAGAGTCGAAGTCAGCAAATAGCGTTCGTTGGATACCTTTCAATTTCGCTGTCATAAACTGAGTTGACACTATTATTGTATTTAATGTTCTTATCATCTTCCGGGACCGGGAAATTAAATATAGGTTACACACTCCGAGTTCTGATTATCTTGCATATTTTCCCGAGGAATACATGAAAATCGACCCGAGGGAAAATATGTAAGATATTCAAGACGAGGTGTGTAAGCTAGTTATGCCATTACTCCGACATTTTCATTAAAAACACTTACTTTTTCCACTAAAACCTGCCCGTGCCTGTTTTCAGCTTGCCAAAAGCCTCCGCAGTCGAAATTCATGTCAATGAATTCATGCGCAAAGCTAGTTCCCATTTGTCAGCATAATGGACGGCGTCATTCGACTTGTATGTGGACATTCAGTCATTCATATTGCTTATAAAAAGGTCTGTTATCTGCTTTTACATTTTGAAAGTCATTTCAAAATATCCCTGTGTATATTTGACATTGGCTTTCGTTATACTCAATTCGGCATACCGGGTTTATATTTTTACCAGAATTGCGCACGATAATGGCAGCCCAACAAATTCAGTTTGGGCCGTGCTGGTTTGATCGTTGACCCAAGTCAGTTCGCATGCAGTGTTACTGTTTGTCAGTCGGGGATAGAAATGTTGGCTGTCATCGCGCTGTTCTGTTTTGGTTTTCACACGTGGATCACTTACATATTCTCAGTCGTCGGGTTTAGGTGAGCCAAAGCTTCAATACTTCGCCTGTTGTAGACGTTAAGCAATAAAGCTTGGAAGTTGTATGTCGGCACTGAGAGTCGGTCGCGGTACATCGCTTTCTACTTTGTCCCGGTCTTGAGTTTGAACACCTAAGGTTGGATACATCTAACACCTCACATCCTCTTCTCTTCCCCATATATCTTAACTGTATCTCCAACTTCTTTTCGTCTTCTTCTTTTCATTTTGGTGCCACTCCCTCATTTGTCGCTGAACCCCGCAGTTGACTCGACTCGGATTCACACAAGCCCGTCTAGCAGACGACAGTTCGAACAGTCTTGAACAGCACGGTTGCAAGCAGATTCAGCTATCAATCGAAGCAATACACTTAAAGCCAAAGCAAATAACCAAATGAGAAAACCTAACGTTTGATTTGACTTCATGGTGAGTCTTCTGATAATTTTTTTGGCGTTGGAATGGATCTCAACGGGTTCCCAGCTACGACAACTTGTCCAGAGTTATGCACCGAAGGCATGCCTTCGACAATCGATGTCAGTTTCAGATTGAGTTTTTGACCTACCAGGTGACTGGGTTGTGTTTTGATTTGCGCTCTCTCTCTCTCTCTCTCTCTCTCTCTCTCTCTCTCTCTCTCTCTCTCTCTCTCTCTCTCTCTCTCTCTCTCTCTCTCTCTCTCTCTCTCTCTCTCTCTCTCTCTCTCTCTCTCTCTCTCACGGTTCTGTGTAGATGGCTGTCTGTGTAAAAATTAGGGAGTATCGTCCCTTGATCCCACTCGCGATACTCGTTGAACATGCCTTTGACCATGCAGTCGCTTCAGCCAGCGAAATATCTCGACTCCGCTCTTTAAATCCATGCAGAATGTGCGTATCGTAGGAAGTATTCTTTATTTTCTCAATAATATTATTGACACATGTAGGCCTGTACCTATACGTGATATTGACTTTAACACCACAAAATATTTCAGTCGTATGTTGAAAAAAGTAGTCCATCTGTAAACTCTGAATTTGCAGATGACCTCTATAAATTATTCAATTGTACTCTGAAATCAAAGACAATGACCAATGACAGTTGAGATCGAAACTCGGTTGTGATGGGATATCCATATGGTTGTGATGGAATATTCAGAATTATTACCAATTCAGTGCCCCATATGGCTTGTTGACCAATCAGGACGCATTCTAGGTGACCCTCTAAATGTTATAACGTTCAGGCAGGGACCCTTTTTGTTTATCACGCTAAAAATTAACAAGACAAAGTAAAAATGTAATTCAACAATATCAGCGTGATTTATTCTAAAGAATGACACTTCAAATGCTGTCAGGTAATACGTCTACTCTCTTTATCTAAAAAATACCGAAAAGCGAGTTTTGTCGGTGGGTGCGTAACGGAACAGCAAGGCACCGCCCATCGTCTGAGTGTGCAATGCCGGCCGCTCACTTGAAATCTAAATGATCAAAGTTCGGAAAAATCAAGTGAAATTGCGCCACTCGCTTTACATCAAATGTATCTTTACGTCATTTCCCATCCGTCTGGAGTCGGTTCTAAATCTGTCGCTCTCTGTTCAACGAGAAAAAGCGTAGCAACCGAAACGCATGTTCAACATGGTTTATCTTGTGAGATTGTTGTGTGTCAAAGGCATTTGACCTGTGAATATTCATCACGTCAGGTGTGTTACTCTGATTGGCTGACTCAGGTCACGAGAATTCTTTGACTGACAGGCATAATCAGGTAGAAGCGCTCAAGTTCCCATTGCGGCTGTTCTGTCTAATTCGCGGAGCTGCTTCGACATTTCTTTTGGTCGAATTAAACGGTAATAAAACCGTTATTTCTAATATGCTGACTGTTAGCAAATGATAACAGACATGTCTCACAAACGATATCAGCATTCGCCTAAAAAGCTCATGCTTGATATCTTTTTTCTCGACATGTCTTGTTATCATTTGCTAACAGTCAGCATATTAGAAATAACTCATATAATCACCTCCTCAGCTAACAGAGACAAGAGGCAGGTCATGGGATAAACCGCAATATCATTCAATCCCGGAAGTACATTGACATGCCTGATAACACGGGGGATAACCGGTCAAATGCCGAACAGAAGCCGAATGCCGCTCATGACACGTGTGAAGGCAAGTTTTGTCTGTTTTCTAGGTATTGTTTGATTTATGTCGGGATTTAAGGTAAGCTACTGATTCAGCGATGACTAAATGTGTTTCTCGATGCATAAAAAGTCAGGGAGCGATTGATATTTGCCCGTAAATATCCTTCAAAGCTGAAAATGTCCGCGATCGAGCACCGGAAATGGCTGCTCGATGGGTTTTGCAAGTAGAAATGTGCTTTATTTCACCAAATCAGCTCGTATTTGGTATGGGTACGGGATTCTAGAGGACGAAGGAGTCATAAGAGGTGCAAAGAAGTGCTATTTGGGAGTAGAATAAATCTTCCGAGACAGTAGACAAGAGAAGGTCATATTTGAGAGAGGAGCGCGTAGGCCGATTGTCTTTCCGACAAGCGAATGATACAGCAGACTAATCATTCGTTTTGACCAGAAACCTAGTCTCTAGTTTTTATGAATGAGTTTTTTAATTAAAACAATCACGAGAACTCTCTCGCTTAGCCTAATGGCTGTTCGATGGGTTTCGCAAGTAGATATGTCACCAAATCAGCTTGTATTTGACATCGGTTTGGTATATATATATATATATTCTAATCCTACCGCGAACTGGATAGCAGACGCGGCACGTGTGAACGAAATTTCAGAAAAGCGTACATCTGTACAGTGCAGCAAAACGGTTCTGTGCATCATTGTCAATGTAAATAGTGATGAACTTAGAAGCACACGTACCCTGTTGCCCTTAGATAACGGCACACACACTAAGCCAAATAGCTGTCTCTCGTATACACCCACACACACACGCACGCACGCACGCACGCACATACACACCCATACATACACACCCATACATACACACCCACACACACTCATTCTAATGGGTTTGGAGCATCTGTTTATACAGATGCAGTCTGAAGATGAACAAATGGTTCTTGTGGCAGAGGAGGTGGAGGAAGAAAAAGATGGACCTGTGCCAGGTCCATCCGGACCCGCTGCTCCGGCCATATGCCACCATTGTGGCAAATCGTTTGCCTATGGCAATAATCTGAAGAGACATGTAAGGGAAGTGCACTACCAAGGTGAACCCGTGGTGTGTACAGAACCAGGGTGCCTTAAAACATTCAAACGACCAAAGTTGCTGGAAATACACCACAAGAACAAACACTCAGATGAAAGACCTTTTGAGTGCCACAAATGTGCAAAGAAGTTTGCAATAAAAAAAATTTTTAACGCAGCACTCCCATTCATGTGGTGGCCAGAAACCATATGGGTGCAAGTTGTGTACCATGGCCTTTGCCAGTAGAAGCAGTCTGGCCGACCACAGGAGGAGAAGCCACGAGGGCAGGCGATATGTCTGTGGGGGCTGTTCCAAAGTATATAAATGGAAAGCCTGCCTTAGGCGTCACTGCAAAAAATGCCCCAGTGCAGAGTAGCCATTTGCCAGTAGTGATCAGCAGCAAATTTCCAAAAGTACTGAAATGTTTTGCTTCATAAACTGTTTTGACTGAATGTGTTTTTTTGACAGTTAGACCAGGAATCGAGACAAGGGTGTTGGTATTGGTATGTGTTGGCCAGTGTGTGGAGTGATTCCAAGAAAACTATTGAACAGAGACTTTGGATAAAAGTTCTTCCTGGCGATATTGCCAAATAGTGTTTGTTTTTTCTTCTTCTTCTTTTAATGTCTTTGATGACATTATGTCCGGTGGGGGGGGGGGGGGGGTGGGGGTGGATGGTGGGGGGCTCTGTGGGGACCTTATTATTTCAAATTATTAAAGGGATTGGAATTTTTATGGAACAACCTTTGACTCAATGCGGACTATGTGATTGCACTTCAACTTGGAAGCTGAATAGTAGGTTAATTTATCTGTTTCATTTCAGAAATAGCAGACAAATAAGAATTGTATCAACATATTGCGCAAAGACCCCTAAATAGTAATATATCCAAGTATGACATGTTTACTCTGAAAGTGTGTACAGAAATTTGGTTATGCAAATTATAAATTAGGTCCTATATTCGCTGAAACAATCTCGACCCGGTTAGCCCAACTTCAAGAATATAGTTGATGTTTGATAATTCCGTTCAAGACCGAATGATTGACAAAATGTTTTGATGTTGCTTCACACTCCTTGTTCCTTTTTTTGGTTTTCTACATTTCTTGCATCTGTTCTTATTCTATTGCTGTGTCTCTCTTGTTGCATTTGTGTGCCTCTGTTGTCATTGACAACGTTTTTGTAAGACGGTGAATTATTAACCTGAGTTCTGATCTGTACGTACAGTAATAACACACAAACACACACACACACACATGCATGCACGCACGCACGCACACACACACACACACACACACACACACACACACACACAAATTACTCCATTATTTTGAGAGACCAGGGCAGACATGGTTTCCTCATCGGATATACCCATATACCTTTCTGTTTTCGTATCATTTTAGATATTCTAATTTTAGGTGTACAATACAGTCTACGCTGAGCAATTTTAATTCATTTCAAGTTTAATTACGAGAGAGAGCATACAAAGGAAGATAGTTAGTGTATGTGTGTGTGTGTTTGCTTGTGTGCGGGCGAGCCTGCGTGCCTGTGCCTGTGTTAATGTGGATGTCTGTATTCATGAGTGATTGCAAAGAATGTTGTGGATCTTTTTAGTGAAATTTTAAATTGTTAGTGATCGAGATTATATTTATGTTAAACCGCCTGACACTGCGAGGCAATTTTCTTGTTTTTAATATATGGACATTAAACTTTGAATCTTGAGTGTAATGTCTCTGGGTCACTTCTGCAGTTAGACACTTAATTGTGATAAAGGAAGTGACTTGTTTTTCTATTTCACAAACAATCTAACAAAGAGTCCTATGACTATAAAACACATTCTCATCCATCCACAAACATTTTCGGTCATCAGAAAGGAAAGTAAAAGACCAAGGGTTTACAGCAGTAAGTTTTGTATTTTGATTTAAACACTAAAACGAAACCCACAACAATATTTTGTTGAAAAAAAACCCTTTGCCGGTTGTAAACATCATTCATCACACACCATCACTGCATCAGTAAATTGTGTATTCAGATGATGGTTTTACAAAAGTAATGGTTTGCATTTAGTTGCCAAGAAACTGGAGTAACGTGTGCCGGTATCTGTATTTCTTCACAACAACTCTTCCCCTGACCAGTCTGAATCTCTTCTTTCCTCTATCTCTGACACTATCACTGACGTGCAGAATTGGATGACAGAAAACAAACTTCAGCTCAATAGCAACAAAACTGAAGCTATCCTAATAGGCACAACATCCAAACTCTCCAAAGCCACCTCCGACTCTCTTCAACTCTCTGACTCTTCTGTCCCTCTGTCTTCTGCTGTCAAAAACCTCGGAGTCACTCTAGACAACACCCTTTCCATGAAACAACACATCTCTTCTGTCTCTCGCACCTGCTACTTCCAACTCCGCCGCATCGCCACTATCCGCAAGTACCTCACCACAGATGCTACCGCCAAACTGGTCACTTCCACCGTTCTCTCACGTCTTGACTATTGTAACTCTCTCTTGGCGGGTCTTCCCTCTTCTTCTATCTCTCGTCTCCAACGCATTCAAAATAGCTCTGCCCGTCTTGTCCTACGAAAGAAAAAGAGAGATCATATCACCCCCCTCCTCAATCAGCTCCACTGGTTGCCCGTACCTGCCCGTATCACCTACAAAATCAACACTCTCACCTACAAATGCCTCCATGGTCTCGCCCCTGCCTATCTCTCCGACTCTCTTTCTCTCTATGTCCCTTCACGAACACTCAGATCATCTGCCGACTCCCTCAAGCTCAACATCCCCCACACCAAACTCAAAACAGCAGGTCAACGCTCATTTTCTTTCCAAGCACCTAGCCAATGGAACACACTACCTCTCCCCCTCCGTCAACAACAGTCCCTCGAATCATTCAAATCTGCACTCAAGACATTCCTTTTTTTCCAAATAATCCATGCATTCTACACTGCCCACCCCATCCCACCCTGAATAACTGTACATATTTTAATGGTTGATGGTGTGTGTGTGCTAGTGACTTTAAGTCTCCGTGTGTGTGAACGAGTGTATGTGCGCCTTGAGTCGCCTGTTGGTGAGATATGTGCGCGTTATAAATATTCGTATTATTATTATTATTATTATTATTATTATTATTATTATTATTATTATTATTATTATTATTATTTCAACGAGTGAGAGAAGACTTGCCAACAGGCCAAAAAGAAACTATGAGAGAGAGATAACTTTATTTTACAAGGATAAAGATTTAAGGGTAAGCGAGAGAGTTCTCGTGATTGTTTTAATTAAAAAACTCATTCATAAAAACTAGAGACTAGGTTTCTGGTCAAAACGAATGATTAATCTGCTGTATCATTCGCTTGTCGGAAAGACAATCGGCCTACGCGCTCCTCTCTCAAATATGACCTTCTCTTGTCTACTGTCTCGGAAGATTTATTCTACTCCCAAATAGCACTTCTTTGCACCTCTTATGACTCCTTCGTCCTCTAGAATCCCGTACCCATACCAAATACGAGCTGATTTGGTGAAATAAAGCACATTTCTACTTGCAAAACCCATCGAGCAGCCATTTCCGGTGCTCGATCGCGGACATTTTCAGCTTTGAAGGATATTTACGGGCAAATATCAATCGCTCCCTGACTTTTTATGCATCGAGAAACACATTTAGTCATCGCTGAATCAGTAGCTTACCTTAAATCCCGACATAAATCAAACAATACCTAGAAAACAGACAAAACTTGCCTTCACACGTGTCATGAGCGGCATTCGGCTTCTGTTCGGCATTTGACCGGTTATCCCCCGTGTGATAAGCTCCATTTATCAGCCAGCTCACCCTTGCTGCGCCTCAATTTTCAGTATTCCGTTTTAACCGATTACTGGACTATCGCTCTTAGACCCGAAGGAACTCATTTTTGACCTGAGTTCAGGATGTACTGATTATTCAATTGCTATTTTTAAGTCTGCACGAGGTATAAATGAGTGAATACACATCTTTATCTCTCAATAAGTGCCCTAACCAGCTATAGCTGTCGTCTGTCGCTGCTACTTCAAGACACACTGATTAACATCCGACGATTTTATTGCAGCGACATATTTTGTAATAATATTACACTTCATGAAAATGGTGTTTGCACGCGGGATGACAAAGCTGATTTTTTTGGCGGCGTATGTAGCAGTTGTGCATGGTACGTATTTGGTCTCTTATTTTATTCGTCATTCGCCGACCTTCTTTTTCTTTTTCTTCTCTAACTTATATATAAACTTGGTGCTTGCGAATGTGATTAGTGAAATTCTTTTATGGGCATCGTCATTCCCCTGTATTACCTGCTAATCATACTTTGTCGTGGGACACGTTTTTTTTGTCCATACGAGTTGACGTTGATTGTCTTAGAAAGAAGCCGTCAGGCTGAGTTACACATCAACAATTGGAGCATGGAAGAACACTGTCCCACGACAAACGCAGAAGAGAACCAACACGTGTTGAGTACTCACGCCTTGACTACGCTTTGATCGATATATATCAAGTTTAGCGTTCTCGGGAGCGTTCTTCTAGTTAAGGATATTTTTTTCAGTGGTTTAGCCCAGATGTTAAACAGCAGTTTTGGGGTCAGAAATATACGTGTATTTGAAGATCAGTCTTTCTTCTGCTCAAAAATGTGTTTCTGGAATCTGAGTGATATTTTGGTATGACGTCACAGGTCCGTAACCACGCCTACCCTCAAAAATTGCGTTTTTTGACGGCATGATTCACTTTCAACCGTCAAAACAGTCTCTTAAACTGAATGATATATTGCATTTTTTACACCAAAAAGTTTATTTGGTGTCTTACTTAACAGTTCATACATATTTCGTTCAAATCCGCCGCGCAGTCAGGCTGATCCAGCGTGTAAAGGAGAGCGACCACAATCCTGAACAAGAAGGGCAAAGCCCATACGACTCACATGCTTGACCTTGACCTTTACATGACCTTGACCTTCAGGGTCAAGGTCAAATAACTAAACCTAGCATGGAACACAAAGCTGTTAATTCAAGACATAGGAAGTACAATGGTGCTTATTGGCTCTTTCTACCATGAGATATGGTCACTTTTAGTGGTTCACTACCTTATTTTGGTCACATTTCATAAGGGTCAAAGTGACCTTGACCTTGATCATATGTGACCAAATGTGTCTCATGATGAAAGCATAACATGTGCCCCACATAATTTTTAAGTTTGAAACAGTTATCTTCCATAGTTCAGGGTCAAGGTCACTTCAAAATATGTATACAATCCAACTTTGAAGAGCTCCTGTGACCTTGACCTTGAAGCAAGGTAAACCAAACTGGTATCAAAAGATGGGGTTTACTTTGCCCTATATATCATATATAGGTGAGGTATTCAATCTCAAAAACTTCAGAGAAAATGGGAAAAATGTGAAAAATAGCTGTTTTTTAGACAACATTTATGGCCCCTGCGACCTTGACCTTGAAGCAAGGTCAAGATGCTATGTATGTTTTTTGGGGCCTTGTCATCATACACCATCTTGCCAAATTTGATACTGATAGACTGAATAGTGTCCAAGAAATATCCAACGTTAAAGTTTTCCGGACGGACGGCCGGACGGACGGACGGACGGACGTCCGGACGTCCGGACGGACGGACGGACGGACGACTCGGGTGAGTACATAGACTCACTTTTGCTTCGCATGTGAGTCAAAAACAGCAAAAAATCCAGGGTTTTGATGGTGTTTTTGCTGGGTAGCCGCAGTTGATATGCAATAAATCTAAAACTACAAATAGCAGCCTCTCCAAATTTCACAGAGCGATGAAAAAAACCCTCATCTGGATTCGCGCTAGTACTTGGAGCAAAGAACACAATTGTTACACGACACTTGAGATTGCCACAAGTTCTCAAATGTCGTTTAGTTGTGTTCTTTTATTCTACGTCGCCCGTCTTCGCAGCAGCAGAAAAAAAACTCGTCAAATTGAGTTCGTATGGCATTCCATTTGTCAAATAATTATTTGGATATTTTTTCATGTTTTTGTCACCAGTTTTAGCTAAATAATCATTATTTAGAAGCTCATGTGCTAAATAAGTAATTGTTTATAAACAATGTAAAAAAATTCTAAATAATTTTTTTTTTACGTAAACCATTCATTATTTACCTAAACAATTCATTGTTTACGTAAATAATTCATTGTTTACGTAAATAATGATTTATTAAGCAACATTGCTGTCACGTTTCAATATATCACTTTAGGTGATTATAAAACGGTTAGTTACTACTAACTAACTAACCACACCACGATCCACTCTCGCAGTCATACAATTTAATAGAGACAACAAAAGTATAAGTTTCAGACGCCTGTTTATGTAAAAACTCGCCACCTCCCTCGAGACTTCACTCAAAATATGTTCTTTTACGTTCCACAAAACGTAAAAACCAATGGTCACTGACAAAATGCCAGTTAGAATATAGAAAATTATAGTAACACGCTGATCCCGTGTAAAGATAAGAAAATACGACTGTTCTGCTCCAAAAGTGCTAGTTCATGCAGGTGTCATACACCCCACGTCGTCGCTACTCGAGTATAATCACAGATAGCAAAAATAACAACGGTGGTCAACGGGGTGCAAAGACATGGTGCACTTAGCTTTCTTTGGCCACTGGGTGGACGGCCTGTAATTAGTCTTTTTAGCCTCCACAACTGCTCCGTCGAATGAAGTGCTGGTTAGCGTGGTGACGAAGCAGGGAACTGTGGAGGCATCAGGCGCCGCACCCAGTCGCTGGTTAGCTGGTTAGCCGGTTCGCTGGTTAGCTGGTTAGCCGGTTCGCTGGTTAGCCGGTGTGCTGGTTAGCGTGGTCCCCCAGAAGGCAGCCGAACAGAAGTTAGGAAAAGGCTGCAAACAGAAAGCATCGGTGCACTAAACATGTCAGCTACCCCTCACCCTCCACCTTTAAACATGTCATCTTTACATATCTCATCGAGCACGTGGGCCTGCACAAACGGACTTCCCACAACAACAAAACAGCCATTTTTCGTCCTTCTCTCCCTACCTGCAAAAACCATATACAGGTTAGTATTTTAGCGTCACAGAGAGCAAATTATGCGCTAACCTGGAAAGAACAACAGAGAGTATTTCATTCCACAAACACAGACTCGTCAACAGCGTTAAATAATGATTTATTACCTCAAACAGCCTATGAATGTAGCACTCTCATGGAAGCAAAACCCGCTTCCTCCCTGGAATGGCCTCTGTTCGTCAACAGTGACAACAACATCCAGAAACCCCTTGTCGAATACTTATGCGAAGACCATCGCACGACGAAGGAAAGATTTGACGACTCGTCCTCAGCAAAACATGTGGCAGTGAGAAGGTGATAACTCGTGGAAGTTCCCCTAGAGTGCCGAATATTCTATTCGGTGAAATCCATCATACTCTAGAAACCGTCGTATTCGATCCTTCTTCTTCTGCCGCTGAGTGTCAAGTGCGCCGTCCTTGTGTCTCTCACAGACCACCTTGACAATAACACGTGACTGACCTTGTCACATATCAAGTTCAGCTACCCACAATTCTGCCTCGCAAAGCAGAATTAACCCCGAAAAAACCGTGCGCCACAAAAATCCGTGCTCTGCGCTGTCAGCAAAACTCTGCCGTGTAGCCCCGACTCACGCACAGGCGCTTTCAGTCGCAATTGACCAAGAGAAGGCACCCCACTGAGTGACACTTTCTTGGTCTATGTCACCAGATCGTGACAATTGCTGATTGTTTACAAACAATGTAAAATACGTCTAAATAATATATTGTTTCCGTAAACAATATATTATTTCGACGTATTTTACATTGTTTACGTAAATAATGATTTATTTAGCAACATTGCTGATTGTTTAATTAATCAATTCATTGTTTAGGTAAATAATGAATGGTTTACGTAAACAAAAAACTATTTAGAATTTTTGAGTCACTTGAGAAAAAATGACTCTATGTAATCGGTCAGTGTTAGTCTGTCCGGTCTGTCCGGCCGGCCGTCCGGCCGGCCGTCCGTAGACACCACCTTAACGTTGGACTTTTCTCGGAAACTATCAAAGCGATCGGGCTCATATTTTGTTTAGTCGTGACCTCCAATGACCTCTACACTTTAACGATGGTTTCTTTGACCTTTTTCAAGGTCACAGGTCAGCGTCAAAGGAAAAATTAGACATTTTATATCTTTGACAAAGTTCATCGGATGTGATTGAAACTTTGTAGGATTATTCTTTACATCAAAGTATTTACATCTGTAGCCTTTTACGAACGTTATCAGAAAAACAAGGGAGATAACTAGCCTTTTCTGTTCGGCAACACACAACTTAACGTTGGGCTTTTCTCGGAAACTATAAAAGTGACCGGGCTCAAATTTTATGTGAACGTGACTCATTGTGTTGTGAATAGCAATTTCTTCCTGTCCATCTGATGCCTCATATAATATTCAGAACTGCGAAAGTGACTCGATCGAGCGTTTGCTCTTCTTGTTTTACATTGTTTATAAACAATTACTTATTTAGCACATGAGCTTCTAAATAATGATTATTTAGCTAAAACTGGTGAAAAAAACATGAAAAAGTATCCAAATAATTATTTGACAAATGGAATGCCATAAGTTCGAGGATTTATTTAGCATTCCATACATACAACTGCACATCGTAGCAGAACTCAACGTAGAAGCTTCTTTAACATACAAATCGCGCTGGCCTATATATTAAATACTCAATCTCGAGAATATTCCAAACCGAACATGATACAACTAAAATTAGATGAACTGTCCATGGACTAGAATAGTGACATTCTCTGTGACGTACATCAAAAGTGCCGACGCACTTACTCCGAGCGAACGCCACGAACCCACGACTCAAAACAACGTGGTAAACAACTTGTTTTGACAGGACTAGAAAGTTCACCTGCATTCTCGTCCAAACATAAATATTGTGTTTACAAAATATAATATCGGTACTTTCCCACAAAGTACAAATAAGTCAACTACATGCAACACACAAAACTGAACCAAAGTTCAGCAACGGCAGCGTTTCCTAACATTGTGTGTGTGTGTGTGTGTGTGTGTGTGTGTGTGTGTGTGTGTGTGTGTGTGTGTGTGTGTGTGTGTGTACGTGTGTGTGTGCGTGTGTACGTGTGTGTGGGCGTGTGTTCGTGTGTGTGTGTGAGGTTGTGTGTGTGTGTTTGTGTGTGTGTGTGCGTGTGTGTTACTATGTGCGTGTGAGTGAGTGTTGTGTGTGTGTTAGTGTGTGTGTGTGTGTCAGTGTGTGTGTGTGTGTCAGTGTGTGTGTGTGTGTGTGTGTGTGTGTGAGAGAGAGAGAGACAGAGAGAGAGAGAGAGAGAGAGAGAGAGAGAGATTTGTCTTTTCTCTGGGGTATGCAGTGCCTAATTGGCGTTGCACTTCTACTTAATTTTTAAGTTTTTAAATTGTTTCACAATCTGTTGTTAAATGTATGAACAACTTCAGAACAAGAAACTTGAAGAATATTCTGGAACTTCGAGGGAGATAACTCTTGCTATCATGACCAACTGACGAATGCATGTGTGATTAACCATTCTCACCTGTCATTCTTTCATGAATTTACAAAACTCCAAATGTGATAGTTACTGGAGAAAATGTGTGACAGGGGGGGGGGGGGGGGGGCTCTGCTTACACCCGGGCGAAGCCGTGTCCTGACTGCCAGACAGACAGACAGACAAACACAGGCAGACAAAAGCAGACTCAAGGTTGGATGACACACAGGCAACAGCCAGCGTCAAGATCGTTCAGGTCTATGTGCACCTTTGAAATTGTCTGAAATTAGATATAACAGCCATATTACGATTACTGTCTTCTACACAACTCGTGCGTAAAGCCTGGGATCCCCAAATACGGCGCGCGGTCACAGCTTTCCCAAGCTAACGGTAAGACGAGACATCCGGGTGTCGTTGTCATTGATCTTTGACCCACGCCACTGCGTCCGCCGCAATACCATTCAATCCCGGAGGTACATTGACATGCCCGATAAGCTCCATTTATCAGCCAGCTCACCCTTACTGCGCCTCAATTCTCAGGATTCCGTTTTAACCGATTACTGCACTGATTATTCGATTGCTAATTTTAAGTCTGCCCAAGGTATACACAAGTGAATACACATCTTTATCTCTCAACAAGTGCCCTAACCAGCCATAGGTGTCGTCTGTTGCTGCTACTTCAAGACACACTGATTAACATCTGACGATTTTATTACAGCGATATATTTTGTAATTATATTACACTTCATGAAAATGGTGTTTGCACGCGGGATGACACAGACCGTGCTGATTTTTCTTGCGGCGTATGTAGCAGTTGTGCATGGTAGCCTACGTATTTGGTCTCTTATTTTATTCGTCATTCGCCGACCTTCTTTTTCTTTTTTTAACTTTTATATAAACTTGGTGCTTGCGAATGTGATTGGTGATATTTTGTTATGGGCACCGTCATTCCCTGGCCTGTATTACCTGCTAATCATACTTTGTCGTGGGACACGGTTTTCTTCCATACGTATTTACGAGATTACGTTGATTGTCTAAAGAAGCCGTCAGGCTGAGTTAGACATCAACAATTGGAGCATGGAAGAACACTGTCCCACGATAAAGTCTGAAAAGAAATTATGTCTCACAGCTTCAACGCAAAAGAGAACAAACACGTTTTGAGTACTTACGCCTTGACTACGCTGTGATCGATATATATAGCTATTCTGATGGACACGTGGGGGGATTCGGGGGCTGTGATTGGATGGTCTCACACATCCCTTTTCCGATCATCAAAGCATAACGCTACGAAAGTTGGCCATTTTTGCCGATATCCAAACGATATCGGCAATAACAAAGACGCATGGTTCCGGTTTCTTCCACGTGTATAAAGTACACGCATACCTCGCCAGGCTTGTGTCTGTGGCTAGTCGACAGACGATGCCATTTGCTGTGTGTGTGTTTTTGTTGTTGCTTACTGTACATGACATACATTACGTGTAAAATCCAGTTCTTTAACTGGCAGCAAACCTTGCAAATTTCCAGAAGCTGCAATCTGAAGCGACCTATCTCTGATTTTTGCAGACGATCTCTCCAATCACCAATGTTTAACACAAAATCAGCAAACTCTCCTGTCACATAGAACGTCCATTGTGTAGTGCAATGTTGAAATGAAGTTACCGGTCTGAAACATTTCGTCGTTTCTTCTGAGACAATCCTTGTTCTCTTATCATCTACAGATTTACCGCAGTCTTCACCACGCGAATTCCCAACAGAAGTCAGACTTTCGAACATACAATCTACGTAGGCAAGCATGATACGTCATAACGTCATATGATTCCTAAGATATTGACGTAATGCTAAGCATCCGGTTATCTTGAGTTTTCTCCGTAATACATGTCCGTGGGTTTTTCAATGTTCGGTTATTTCCGTGGCTTCATGCAGAAAGGGAACCGTCGTCTGCAATCAACGACATGGACCATTCTGGTCCTTGTTGCTGACAAAAACATGATTTTAACACAGAATTTAATGTCAGAATAGCTATATAAACGCTATTGTGTTTTCATCGTAGCAATAGGGTCCGATATTTAGACTCGAACAAGTATAATGCGACTCGTCTTCGACTCGTCGGCATTATACTTGTCTCGTCTAAATATCGGGCCCTATTGCTACGCTGAAAACACAATAGCTGTTAATATCAAGTTTAGCGGTCTCGGGAGCGTTCTTCTAGATTACGCACCATTAGAAATCAGAAACGCGGTGTTCCCTTTTGAGTGAAACGTTCACTGTTTATGGTATAGTAACATCGATGAGTGTTCGTACTGGATAACGCTTTGGCCTTCGGAGAGAAGAAGACGACATAAAACAGATGTGGGACGGTTGTTTCCCCTTATTTATTGAACACTCCCATAACGCGGATGTGGGACGGTTGTTTCCCCTTGTTTATTGAACACTCCCATAACACGGATGTGGGACGGTTGTTACCTCTTATTTATAGAACACTCCCATTATGCGGATGAGGGACGGTTGTTTCCCCTTGTTTATTGAACACTCCCATTATGCGGATATGGGACGGTTGTTTCACCTTGTTTATTGAACACTCCCATAATACGGATATGGGACTGTGGCTTCCCCTTGTTTATTGAACACTCCCATAATACGGATATGGGACGGTTGTTTCACCTTGTTTATTGAAAACTCCCATTATGTGGATAAGGGACGGTTGTTTCCCCTTGGTTAATGAACACTCCCATAATACGGAAATTGGACGGTTGTTTCCCCTCATTTATTGTTCACCACTCCATTTCTATATCCAACCAGGCGCGCAGTGCACTACAGAAGAGGGGTGTAGAGAGCACTTGTCCTGCCAGACAGGTGGCACTGTTTACTGCTGTCCTGGGGGAGAAAAACTAGTGGTCAACGGGACTTCAGGCGACTGCAACTGTAATGGGACTGGCAGCAGTGGGTTCTCATGTAGCGGCGGAGCTAGCCTTGGCCAGGGCTCCCAGTTCTTACCGTCGAAACCAGGTACACGTACAACACACACACACACACACACACACTCACACGCACACACGCGCGCGCAAACGCACACACACACTTATTCACTCACACACACACACACACACACACACACACACACACACACATACACACCCACACACACACACACACACACACACACACTCACACACACACGCACACACACACACACATACACGCACACCGGCACACGCACACACACACTTATTCTCACACACACACACACACACACACACACACACACACACACATACACGCACACACACACACACACACGCACACCCACACGTATTCACACACACACACACACACACACACACACACACACACACGTATTCACACACACACACACACACACACACACACTCACACACACACACACACACTCACACACACACACACACACACACACGCACACCCACACTTATTCACACACACACACACACACACACACACCCACTTATTAACACACACACTCACACACACACATACACTGACACACACTCACACACACGCACGCACGCACGCACGCACACCATCATCATCATCATCATCATCATCATCATCATCATCATCATCATAATCATCATCATCATCATGAAGATCATGCCACTATCATTGCCTCCAATAAAACGTGATTTAACCCTATGATATGAATGTTATTGAATAATTAAATTGTCTCTTCCAACAGGCCCTTCTTCCTCCAGCGTTACTTCCGCATCCGCTTTGACATGCGCGATGGCGAGTTTTGCTGTGCTTGCTGGAATCATGGCATACAAGTGATTCTGTTCACAATTTTCTGTCTTAAAAAGAAAATGTAGCCTAGGTTTTTTTAGGTTTTTTTTTTTTAACCATTATGCTTTTGGAATGAATGGTTCGATGCATGATCTGATCTGAGCTATGATACTGACTGTTCATTCTTTGGTCAAAAATCTACAGGCTTGGTAAATGTCTGTTGTATTGTACATCGAACTAAACTTGGGCGTTTTGTTTTTTTCCCTGGCCAAATTTGACTTTTATTTCTCTGGGCTACTTACTTGTAATCTGTCTTGTTTCAGGTATTTTGCATCGAGCTAAAACTTTGACTTTTATTTCGCAAGTCCAATGCCTAACATTTCACGCAGAAAGAATAATAACACAACATTAAACTGTACAGTTCTTGGTGAATAATGGCGTAGCATGATGTGCAAAAGCGAAACAGTCAGGTGTCTTGTCTAAACTAACGTACAGAAGTTCAAACCAATTATTTTCTTTTTGTTAACTTTTATTTCAGTTGTTTGTTATACCTAGTAACATCGAACGAATTTTTGAACAGCACAATTTCATCTGCGGATGTCATCATTTCCGAAATGATACAGTATTTATTTCGGTAGAATACGTATGAATGTACAAGCTTCCCTTTTAAATAGACATTTTTTTCGTGCTCATGTATCGCGAGCTTGTGTTTGAAATTCTGTGTTGATTTCGATCACAGTATGAGGTGTGAGGTGCTTTACAATTTCAGATTTGTTTAAAATTGCAAATTCAAGAATATAATAATATTTTGTTTACATAACATGCAACGAGTGCTGTATTCGTGTGTGTGTATGTGTGTGTGTGTGTGTGTGTGTGTGTGTGTGTGTGTGTGTGTGTGTGTGTGTGTGTGTGTGTGTGTGTGCATTTGTGCCTGTGGGTGTATTGGTGAGTGTGTGTATGTGTGTGTGTGTGTGTGTGTGTGTGTGTGTGTGTATGTGTGTGTGTGTGTGTGTGTATGAAAATGTCCCATCACAATTCCCTTCAGTGCGTGAAAGGGCGCATTGAGATTACGTACCACTGCGCCACCAAATGTACACTTTACATCGGATTAAACACATACACACACACACACAGATAACACGATATAGCGGCTAATTCTCAGATGGCACCATATTGCACCCTGTTGCATATGCATCTTTGATCAAAACGCGTACAGGCCTCTTTGGGGTTTCTTGCCTTCGTATATGTCCCATCGGAATTTGGTTGAGTGGGACAAATGTCCCATTGCCTTTTTCTCCCAGAACAAACCCTGTGTGTGTGTACATTTTTGCCTGCGGGTGTATTTGTGTGTGTGTGTGTGTGTGTGTGTGTGTGTGTGTGTGTGGTGTGTGTGGGTGTGTGTGACACACAGAGCAACGTACTTACACACATCAATGAAGAGAGAGAGGAAGGCCATTTCTACGCTTAGTAAGACCAGAGATACTGTACAGATCTCTGGTAAGACGAAGTCATAATGTGACGTCATTTGCGTGTCGCGTGTTTTATATGACGTTCTGCGACCTATATAAGTAGGCGCACAGGAGCTGAAAAGTGAAAAGTTTCCAAACCTATCTTTTCACCGAATTTTTTCATTTTTAAAAGTTATTCCCATGCAAACACACTTACAGTATCTTTTCTTTATTCAGAAAAATATAAGGAATAGACGAATGTGATTTTTATAAGTCTTGTTCTAAAAATTCAGAAAGTTGCTATTTAACGGTTTTCTTTAATTGTAAGCCCATTTTCAATCTATCACAACAAATTCAAATAATTTCGGATACAGGAGAAAATAAGGAATACGACAATATCATTTTTGTGATTAAAATTCTAAAATTGTAAAAAGTGAGAAAAAATGGCAAATTTTGAATGAACATTTCATAAACCATTTGTTAAGGTACCAAGCTGATATGCAATCCCACAGTTTGGACAACGTCGAAGATTGCGTGACAAAACTTTCAAGACAATTGGTGAACAAATGAAGCCGTGACAGTGCGGGCTCAACTTTACTTGACTGAATGTAATAAGTAATACTCGAAAAGCTTGAATTTGACATTGATTTCATACTGACTGGAATATGTGGTCGGCTATACGATGACAGATCATTCAAAGTGCACGTGGGGTTATTATTCTTATTTCATTTTCTAAAGGGGAAATACTCTTTGTTGTATACTCTATTCGTTATACAACACAAACGCTTAACATTTATTTCCCTTGTTCTGATTCGCATCAGTTCTGTGTGTGTGTGTGTGTGTGTGTGTGTGTGTGTGTGTGTGTGTGTGTGTGTATGTGTGTGTGTGTGTGTGTGTGTGTGTATGTCAGTGTGTGCGTGTGCGTGTGCGTGTGCCGCGTGTGCGTGTGTGTGTGTGTGTGTGCCGGTGCCATAGTTGGAGTGGTTGTTCCTGACACGTGCCAGAATGGTGTGAATGTATGTGTATATATCTGTGTGTGGATGCCAGAGTTATAATTGTGGATTGATGAACCCGTTTCGGACCAGAGGAAGTTGCCAGACCAGTGTCAGGCTGAGACTGTTGGTGCCAGGCCGATACCAGAGTGAGAATGGCGGTGCCAGGCCGGCAGTGCAGGAGTGAGAAGTGTGGTACCAAATACGGTGCCCGACTGAGTGGGAATGGTGGTGCCAGACCGGTGCCACAGTGAGAATGGTGGTGTTAGACCGGTGCCAGAGTGAAAGTGGAAGTGAGAATGGTGGTGCCACTAGGCCGATGCCAGAGTGAGAATGGCTGTGCCAGACCTGTGCCAGACCGGTGCAGGAGTGAGAAGTGTGGTACCAGACACGGTGCCCGAGCCGTGAGAATGGTGGTGCCAGACCGGTGCCACAGTGAGAATGGTGGTGTCAGACCGGTGCCACAGTGAGAATGGTGGTGTCAGATCGGTGCCACATGTACAGTGAAAGTGGAAGTGAGAATGGTGGTGCCAGGCCGGTGCCAGAGGGAAACTTGATATTCTTTTTACATTGACAGGGAATCGAGATGAGATAGTGTATATGTGTGTGTGTGTGTGTGTGTGTGTGTATATAGATCGGTTCCCAGAAAACTACTGGACTGATCTTTATGAAACTTCACATGAGATTTTCTGGGTATAATATCCCCAGACTGTTTTTTTTTTCTTTTTTCCGATAAATGTCTTCGATTACGTCATATCCGGCATTTAATGAAACTTGAGGCAGCACTGTCACACCCTCATTTTTTAACCAAATTTGTTGAAATTTTGGTCAAAAAATCTTCGACATATCCGGACTTTATTATGTCAATTCAGCTTGGAGGCTTTAAAAATTAATCAATGAGTTTGCTCATTAAAGTTGTCATTAAAATCCATTTTTTGCACAAATATTTAAAATTCATTGCATCGTATTCTTCGTCAAATTCTGAATCTAAAAATATTTTCATATTTTATGTTTACTCTTTAAATGTGATCACAATTAACGAAAATAGGTTAATTAGTATTACGATTCAAAAATGGTTTCATCTTAATCTTTATCATTTCCTGATTCCAAAACATATAGATATGTTATGTATGTATAGTCAAAACATATAGATATGTTATGTATGTATAGTCAAAACAAGCTCAGAAATTGAGTTAAAAGATTACAGAAAAACGCGCGTGCGTGCGCGTGCCTGAGTGAGTGAGTGAGTGTGTGTGTGTGTGTGTGTGTGTGTGTGTGTGAAGAAGAAAACAAGTCGCGTAAGGCGAAAATACAATATTTAGTCAAGTAGCTGTCGAACTCACAGAATGAAACTGAACGCAACGCAACGCAGCAAGACCGTATACTCGTAGCATCGTCACTCCACCGCCCGTGGCAAAGGCAGTGCCCGTGGAATTGACAAGAAGAGCGGGATATTCGTTGCGCTGAGAAGGATAGCACGCTTTTCTGTACCTCTCTTCGTTTTAACTTTCTGAGCGTGTTTTTAATCCAAACATATCATATCTATATATTTTTGGAATCAGGAACCGACAAGGAATAAGATGAAAGTGTTTTTAAATTGATTTCGAAAAAAAATTTTGATAATAATTTTTATATATTCAATTTTCAGAGCTTGTTTTTAATCCGAATATAACATATTTATATGTTTTTGGAATCAGCAAATGATGGAGAATAAGATAAACGTAAATTTGGATCGTTTTATAAATTTTTATTTTTTTTTACAATTTTCCGATTTTTAATGACCAAAGTCATTAATTAATTTTTAAGCCACCAAGCTGAAATGCAATACCGAAGTCCGGGCTTCGTCGAAGATTACTTGACCAAAATTTCAACCAATTTGGTTGAAAAATGAGGGCGTGACAGTGCCGCCTCAACTTTCACGAAAAGCCGGATATGACGTCATCAAAGACATTTATCAAAAAAATGAAAAACACTTTCGGGGATTTCATACCCAGGAACTCTCATGCCAAATTTCATAAAGATCGGTCCAGTAGTTTAGTCTGAATCGCTCTACACACACACACAGACAGACACACACACACACGCACATACACCACGACCCTCGTTTCGATTCCCCCTCGATGTTAAAATATTTAGTCAAAACTTGACTAAATATAAAAAGAAACACACAAAAAATGACAAATGTCACTGTTATCAATCATTCTTCCCATTCTTACAAAGAGCATCTCGTGCAGGAAACCAAGAGCCGCTGTATATTGCGATTTTTTCGAACCAGCAAACGTACGTGGGACGAACGGAAGCAGCGGCAAGCTAAGCCTGCGTATGCTGACAACGACCAAGCGTTGGAAACGCAACGAATACACACAAAAAGAGTAAGAGATAAAAACATTAAAAAAAATAAAAATAAAAAGACTTGTATAAAGTAGGGGTCGGGGAATTAGGTGGAGAGGGGTAAGGGGTTGTGGTGGTAGGGAGGAGTTTGGGGGGCTGGGGTTCCGGGGGGTGGGGGGGTGAGGGTGGGGGGGGGGGGATGGGATGTTGATGTTTCTGCAGATGAGAAAGGCAGAAGCTCCCTGTAGGGATAATATTGTTTATTTAGCTACTTTCTGAACTGTCTTTTGGTTTCTACGGTGAAAAGAAGCCGCCGTGACGAAACTTTTGTTGTGAAATCTCTCTCTCTCTATCTATCTCTCTCTCTCTCTCTCTCTCTCTCTCTCTCTCTCTCTCTCTCTCTCTCTCTCTCTCACGGGGGTCACGTGCAACATGGCGGCGAGCAAGCACTGCTCTGAGGGGGCTGCGATGTTTTCCAGACAATTTGATAGTTTCAAGTGACTCTCGGTGGCCACATTTATAACAGTGGCATTCTAAGTGATCCTGGCATCTGAAGAAGTTATCAGTTCGTTTCATGATAGTGGCGAAGTTGAGAAATTTGGACATTTTCTGTGTGATACTGTGCATCAAAATAGGCCTACAGTTTCAAACCCAGTTGGAGTTCACCTCATCCGTCATTTTCCAGTATTTGTGTATCTGTGCACCCGTGTAACCGTACCCGCACCCGCTGTGAGCGTGCATCAGTCTGTGACCCATATTCATTTCAACATCGGCAATCACGAGCATGACCTTGTAAACTTGTTGTGACCACTTAGGCCTTGTCAACAATGCCTTCGTGTGCTATTAGTCACCGTGTGAAAACCGGTGTATGGACATGGACTCTGATCTCACTGCTGTATAAGAAAGCTGAGAGCTACAGTAGGCGCCGTATGTACCAGGGGATCAAAGCTGGTGGACTTGTGCTATCGCTGTTTTTCACTCTGACATTCCTGCAACTGGTTTGTGATGACGTAGGGGGCAACCCCAATGACAGTCCCGCGTACATGGTGGCAGTGATGTCATACATGAGGGACAGGAGAAATGAGTGGTCCAGTGCCAGAGTCCGCATCATCATCAGAGTGACTGTACACGGTCTATTACTCATCAACAGTGCCTGTGGCATGATCGTCTTCGTGGCTGCTCTTCTCTTGCTGGGGGGCGATATCGAGCAGAATCCTGGGCCCAATCCAAGCTCTCCTGCAAAATCGGCAAACAACAGCGAGGGGCGTGGCAGTCCAATGTCGATGACGTCACAGTCGGTGCCTATCCCGCCTGATTCCAGTGCCATGATGGATGCCCTTTTTCAACGACTGCAGCAGATGCACAACACTACAAAACAGGAGATCGTTGAATCACAGAACGCGGCTATGGACAGCTTGAAGAAAGACAGGAAGACAGACATGAATGATCTGAAGGAGTCTCTGTCGTCACAACTTAAGGCTAGGACTGATAAACTACAGAATCAGTGTTCCAACCTGCAGGAAGAAAACAAAGACCTTAAAGGTATGATCAACGAACTTTCACTGAAATGTGACTCTCTCGAGAATCACAGTCGCAGAAACAACTTGCTGTTCTTCGGTGTGCGTAAAGACCTTGACAATGAAAGTTGGGGGGACTGTGAAGAGAGTGTGAGGGAGGTGATCAGCGAAGGGATGGGTATCAACGAGTTTGTTGACATCGAGAAAGCGCATCGTATAAAAGGTAACGCGATTGTGGTCAAATTGTTGTCCTACAAACAAAAAAGTCTCATTCTTAGCAAATCACGCAATCTGAAACGCACAGAGGACTTTAAGAATGTAACTGTTAGGGAGGACTTCTCTGCGCTAGTTAGGGCGAAAAGAAAGGGCCTGAGCACCAAGCAAACAGAGTTGTACGAAGCGGGGAAATACCCCAAAATGCGTTTTGACAAACTCGTTTCCTCTGAGGGCGTGTACACTTACGATCTTGAGAGAGAACTAGTGGTCAAGCTGAAGGAGTGGGAGGGGGCACCCCAGAGAGGCAAGCCAATTAGAGGGGATGATGTTCATGAAGAGAGGTTTGGCGGGGGTGCGGAGGGAGGTGAGGATGAAAACACACAAAGATCGATGTATGACTGGGGTTACGACCCCTTTGGCAACCCCTCTGCGGACTTCCCCCCACTCGATCGGCATCAACCCAATGACGACGAAGGGTCTCAGTTCGCTTTTGGCAAAGGCATGGAGTTTCCACCGTCACAGGGAGACCCTGACACGTCGTCATCGGAGACACGTGCACGCCGCGACAGCCACATTCCTTTGCGCGTCATGAACAAAAGTCCCATGCAGCTACGTCAGCGCTCGGGGTCTAGGGCCAATCAGAATGACAACACGCAGCCAAAAATAAACTCGGCACTAGGCCTACAACGGGGAAACACCGCCCAGGGTAGAGGGCAAACTCAGCAGCAGGTCAGAGGTGGGAAAACTCCTGGAACAGGTGCCAGAGGGGGTAGAGGTAGGGGTGGCTCCACAAGCACAAACAGATAGGGGTGAGGCCAAGGCCCAAGTTCTATTCGCATTTGTACTTGGAATTGTGACGGTTGGCTACAAAAACTTGATGTAAAGGATGTGATTGACTGTTTGCTAAGTTTTGACATCTTTTCATTGAATGAAACCTTTGTTGATTTTGATAATCGAGAGTACCCTGTGTTTAAAGACTATGATTTGCATGTCTCTAAGGCTGTCAGATTATCGCAGGGAGCAAGATGTTCGGGTGGTGTGATGGTTTTTGTTAAAAAACGATTGTCACAGCTAGTGAAACGCATTGATGTTAAATATAAACACACGGTTGTACTGGAAATAAATAAAACGTTGTTCGGTTTAGATAAGAATGTGTTTTTGATTTGCATGTATTTACACCCATATGACAGCAAATTTTGGGATGTTTCCGAATATGGCTATGGTATTGAAATTCTAGAACAATGCATTGTTGATTTGTTTGAATCTACTCATGAGGATTTCTCTTTGATTGTGTGTGGAGATTTGAATGCTAGAACAAGTTCGAATAATGCTGTGCCTGATGATAGTTTTGATGAGGATTGGAATAAAGTGTGTTTTAGAGACTCAGATTATGAAATGTGTGCAAGGATTTCTGATGATAAAGAAACAAACGCGTTTGGTAAAGAGCTGCTTGATATGTGTTCTACGTTTGGTTGTATTATAATGAATGGCTTACGGCAATTTGATTGTGATGATTCTTTAACTTTTGTGTCTACATCAGGTGGTAGTACTATTGACTACTTCATTATTTCTATTGATATTTGTACTTCAGATTTTATTCGCTCGTTACGTGTCATGTCTTCCGTTGATTCGTCACATTTTCCTGTTTCATTAGTGTTGAGTTGCCTAAACAATATTGATTTTTCGGACAAAGATCAGGCAAGCAAACCAAAATGGATTTCTAAAATGTGTTGGGACCAGTCTAAAGATCAGAGCTTTTTGGAAACTTGGTATAGAGATGATTTACATGATTTGTATGAACAAGCTTTTATTGTTGTAGACTATGATGTAGATGAAGCATTGAAATTGTTTACTGATGCATTGTTGTCAGCGAGTGAGTGTATGAGAAAGAGGGTTTTGGTAGGAGGCGGACAGCAGCGTAGGCCTGCGTTATGGTTTGACGATGATTGTAATACGGCGAAGACTGTTGCACGGCAACGCTTGACTGATTATAGACTTAGTAAATCAGATACAGACCGCGAACTTTATGTACAAGCACGGAAACAGTATAAGACGTTAACCAAAACAAAAAAAATAAGCTATAGCCGTAACAAAGCTTTACATCTGGCTTCTTTGGGAAAAGATGGGAAATTATTTTGGAAGGAAGTAAAGCAGTTATCGGGAAGAAAAAAGTCAGGGATTTCTAAGGAGGTTACTGATGCACAGTGGTTTGAACATTTTCAGCAGCTATTTAATGTTGACGTTGTAAGGCAAGCGGAGAGAGAGGGAGAGGGTGGGCAGGCTGGTACAAGGGAAGTAACCGATGATATATGTGCCGACTTGAATGCAGTAATTACAGAATCTGAGGTTTTAGAAGCCATTAGAAATTTGAAAAAAGGAAAAGCATGTGGTAGCGACGAAGTTCTAGCGGAAATGTTAAAGTTAGTTGCTGATACTGCTGTCCGCTTCCTCACAAAATTATTTAATATCCTGTTTGACCAGGGCATTTATCCGGATGAATGGGCAAAAGCTATTATTGTTCCAATCTTTAAAAAGGGTGATCCCAAGTTAACTGCGAATTACCGCGGGGTTTCATTACTTAGTTTAGTCAGCAAATGTTATACTTTTGTTTTGAATAAGAGATTAGTGAAATGGACGGAAGAACATAAAAAACTAACAGAATCTCAGGCTGGTTTTAGGCGTGGTTATTCCACCGTGGATCATATCTTTACATTAAAGGCTGTTGTTGATAAATGTTTTGCAAAGAGAGGATGTAAATTATATGTATGTTTTGTGGATCTACGCCAGGCATTTGATTCTGTTCAAAGAGAACCACTGTTTGACGTTTTGATGCAGTATGGTATGAATGGAAAATTTATGAAAGCATTAGTTGCCATTTATCAAAATGTTTTGTCATGTGTGAGGATTGAAGACAGAATGACTGACTTTTTTGAGTGTCCAGTAGGGGTCCGTCAAGGTTGTATTTTAAGTCCACAAATTTTTTCCCTTTTTATAAACGAGATAGCTAACTCTGTGGAAAACGGTGGAATGCATGGCATTCAGTTTTTGCCCGGTCTTGTCGAATTATTTATTTTACTTTTTGCGGACGACCTAGCTCTCCTCTCTGACACAGCACTGGGATTACAAAGGCAGATTAATGTTTTAAACGATGCATGTAAAAGACTGTACCTAAACATTAACTTTGATAAAACCAAATGTATGGTATTTAGAAAAGGGGGGTTTTTGGGTAAGAATGAAAAATGGTATTTGAATGGAAAATTGCTTGAGGTTGTTAATGAATATAATTATTTAGGTTTTGTGTTTACTACAAAAATGAGTTTGAAAAGGGGAGTTGATTTTTTAGCGGTGAAAGGGAGGCGAGCATGCATTGACTGTATTAGACACGTTAGAAAACTGAATGATATCTCCAAAAGTTGTTTTTTCAAAATCTTCGATTCCCAGGTGCAATCCATATTAATGTACTCTTCTGAAATGTGGGGTCTCCAAAGATTAGACAATATAGAAAAGGTTCACACACTTGCATGCAAAAGGTTCTTAAGTGTTCCTCTTAAAGTATCCAACAAGTTTGTGTATGGAGAACTGGGACGCTACCCTTTGTACATCAACAGCGCAGTAAGGTGCATAA